>NC_140168.1:98396932-98401932 GCF_963971535.1 Notolepis coatsorum
TCAAAGTGCTTTACATCAGTAAGATGTAAATAATAATAAAGTAATAATAATAATACAGTATTTTTTTATTAAATATTAAGTTTGGATTTTTTTTTTTACAACTGAGGTAGGTAGATAAATATTTTAGAGACCGGTACCGGTATCGGTTCAAATGTGAAAGGTATCCATCCCGGATGGTAATATCAAATCAAATGTATTTGTAAAGCCCGAGATCACATGGAATAGCCCCCATGGGCTGTACAAGTCTTCTTGTACAAGTCAAGAAGGAACATCACAAAAGATCAAAAACAAAAAACACCATAAAATCCAAATATGCAACACTCCCAGACATTCCCGTAGATGAGGAACGACTCACTAAAAACCTAGCAATAGGGAAAAAAAGCACCACAGGCGGCGTGGAGGAGAGAAACCTCAGATGGGCTGTTCGAGAGAATAGAACAGGCGAATAATTGATATGAATGTGTAATGAAACACATATATTTTTTTTATCCACTTTTTCTCCCATTTTCTATTTTTCTCCCATCCCAATTTCGTATCATCCAATTCAACCCTCCCCTGTCTCGAACGCTGTTTCCTGCCTCCCACAAGCCGGCTGCAATGTGGACGAAGCCATACATTACACGAGTCCCCTCCGATACTCGAGGTAGCAGCCGTCGCATCTTTTCACCTGCACGGCGTGATCTTTCAGCGTCGGGGGTCTGCGCTTTGGAGGGACGCCGCCCCCGTCGCTTCTTGATTCTACTGCGCAGGCGCACCAACCGACCTGTAGGAGTCGCTGTCCACAACGTCCGATCCCCACCCATCAGTTTCCCTCCCCCTAATACTGCCAATTGTATTAGTACGGACGACCAGCCAAACTGAAAACAATGTGGAGAGCTGGGCTCGAACCCAGCGTCTCCAGCATTGGTGGTGAGTGCCTTACCCACTGCACCACCTAGCCGCCACACATATATATATATTATACATACATGATAGCAATAGTATCTAAAACATTTAATAAATAGAGCTAAGGACAACAACAACAAAAAACAAAAAAAAAGCATAGGAAAACAAAAACATGATGACAGACATTTAGGGACAGACAGACCGCCTGCAGATAGATATGTAAAGGCCCTTCATTAAAACTGGTTCTCACATCTTTACTACAAACCTTTGCATTGACTTCATTTTCCCTCCCTTCCTAGCCAGGTCCCGATTGGTTGCTGCTGTTGTCATGGGAATGTGATTTGATTGTCCCCAAAAAAAAAGCCTCAGTCATTAAAAAATAAGATAAGATTATCTGTTGCTTTTGTAAGACAAATTGACCACTGTTGATAGTTCTACTGTGTAAACATGGGTCATTATATGATAACAAGACCAGCGATGTCTGGTCCAAGTACACCACAGCGAAGGCTGGTTCCTGCTCATAGTATCAAAACATACTACATTTGTCATGTGACCCAGGCTCATTTAAACATATCACAAACTAGGGCTGACCTCGATTAGTCTAATAATAATAACAATCGATCGAAAGGAGCCATAGTCGACTGCCAACCTCTTTGTTGAATGCAAAAAATATATTATAATAATAATAATAATAATAAAAAAAGTTTATAATTTTTTTTTTAATAAATCATTCTTTCCAAAAGCAAAGAGGCCCACGCTAATGGTGCACATAACAGTGAGGCTAACTGCCTAAGAAAATGGGCACAGAGGCACTGAAACAGGATTCTATGGAGGTGGCACTGGGGGCCTGTAGTGTGGCAGTGAAAGGGTTATTATTATGCTGGATCCCAGTGGGAAGTGATGATGTATGATGAAAACAACCGAGCCACAGTACATCCACCAGTAGATAACAGCCTATTTCTTGGTTCTTAATGTTATGGTTGTGCTATAGAGGTTTCTGTTGAAACTGTGAATAGAGCTTCTACACATCCTCTAAGGGGCTGTCTACAGACTCTACACGAGCGCTGGGTTTAATGTAACCGTGATTGTATGTGCGCAGTTGCACTGTTCGCCCACACACAACCGGGGTTTTGCTACACTGCAACCGCGGTCTTTGAAAACCAGAGTCCAGGGTGAAGTTTTGCGCACATCCCGGTTGCAGTGGTTGCGTGTGGGCATAGAAACCGAGGTTATTTCCAGTGTTTACAGCAGAGCTGTCCCAAGTAGCGTTATATGAAAATGATTGTAACAAACTTTTGTTCGAAACGTGATGAGAGGCAGAACACACAGTGAATGTATCCGTTTTTGTTTATTGCACTTTTATTGCACTTTGTTTTCTTGCTGAAAAATAAATGCTACGTTGGCTAAATGACTGTGAGCAAGGAGGGATGTTTGTGTCAGGTCAGTTTCCGGTATTAACCCTAAACCCCTCTGGTTGGTTGAAATAGCCTTCATGTCTGAACAACATCGCCACCTACTGCTTTGGCATTGTACTACATGTATATGACGTCACTCGGTGCAGAGTTTAAACCAGTCGTGTAGACAGAGTTAATTTTTTTTGAATAATAAAAAAAAAAACAGTGTCATTAATACCCGTGATACCCTAAGATTCAAGATTGTTTATTGTCATGTGCACAGACAGTTTGCCATACAATGAAAATCTTACTTTGTTAGTCCGCCCTTCACACAAAATCACACAATACTTAACTAAAACATATTTAAATAGTCATAAGAGGTTCCTGGTGTAACTGTGAATAGAGCGTGTCCACATCCTCTAATGTTATGGTTGTGATATAG
Organism: Notolepis coatsorum; assembly: GCF_963971535.1. Taxonomy (NCBI): domain Eukaryota; kingdom Metazoa; phylum Chordata; class Actinopteri; order Aulopiformes; family Paralepididae; genus Notolepis; species Notolepis coatsorum. The sequence goes on from NC_140168.1 coordinate 98,399,654, forward strand.
AGGTTCCACTGTGAATAGAGCGTCTCCACATCCTCTAATGTTATGGTTGTGATATAGAGGTTCCACTGTGAATAGAGCGTCTTCACATCCTCTAATGTTATGGTTGTGATATAGAGGTTCCACTGTGAATAGAGCGTCTCCACATCCTCTAATGTTATGGTTGTGATATAGAGGTTCCACTGTGAATAGAGCGTCTTCACATCCTCTAATGTTATGGTTGTGATATAGAGGTTCCACTGTGAATAGAGCGTCTCCACATCCTCTAATGTTATGGTTGTGATATAGAGGTTCCACTGTGAATAGAGCGTCTTCACATCCTCTAATGTTATGGTTGTGATATAGAGGTTCCACTGTGAATAGAGCGTCTCCACATCCTCTAATGTTATGGTTGTGATATAGAGGTTCCACTGTGAATAGAGCGTCTCCACATCCTCTAATGTTATGGTTGTGATATAGAGGTTCCACTGTGAATAGAGCGTCTTCACATCCTCTAATGTTATGGTTGTGATATAGAGGTTCCACTGTGAATAGAGCGTCTCCACATCCTCTAATGTTATGGTTGTGATATAGAGGTTCCACTGTGAATAGAGCGTCTCCACATCCTCTAATGTTATGGTTGTGATATAGAGGTTCCACTGTGAATAGAGCGTCTCCACATCCTCTAATGTTATGGTTGTGATATAGAGGTTCCACTGTGAATAGAGCGTCTCCACATCCTCTAATGTTATGGTTGTGATATAGAGGTTCCACTGTGAATAGAGCGTCTCCACATCCTCTGACGGTCAGACATGCTGATACAGCTCCTTCCCCCCTGATGTCATGCTGCAATAATATTTGACCAAGCTAGTACAAGCCTGGTAGCGACAGAGAGCGACAAGTGTGTGTGTGTGTTTGTGTGTGTGTGTGTGTGTGTGTGTGTGTGTGTGTGTGTGTGTGTGTGTGTGTGTGTGTGTGTGTGTGTGTGTGTGTGTGTGTGTGTCTTTGTTTGCCTATTATTGTGGGGACCAAATGTCCCCACTTGGAAGGAAAACAACAATGGTTCTATACTTGTGGGGTCGGACCCCACAAGGGCAAGGGTCTATTTTAGGGTTAGACAGGCAGTGGTCATAGTTAGGGTTAGGTAGTGGGGGTAGGGGCGACAGTGGCTCGGCAGGTAGAGCAGTCGTCTGGTTATCCGGAGGTTCCCGGTTTGATTCCCGCTCCTCCCGGGCAGTGTGTCGAAGTGTCCTTGAGCAAAATACTTAACCCCTAATTGCTCCTGATGAGCATGGTCGCCTCCGCTGTCGGTGTGTGAATGTGTGAGTGAACGGGTAAAATGTGAGGAACAACTTGTAAAGTGCTTTGGATAAAAGCGCTATATAAATGCAGCCATTTATCATGGTTAGGGTTAGACAGGTAGTGGTCATGGTTAGACAGGTAGTGGTCATGGTTAGACAGGTAGTGGTCATGGTTAGACAGGTAGTGGTCATGGTTAGACAGGTAGTGGTCATGGTTAGGGTTAGACAGGTAGTGGTCATGGTTAGACAGGTAGTGGTCATGGTCATGGTTAGACAGGTAGTGGTCATGGTTAGACAGATAGTGGTTATGGTTAGACAGGTAGTGGTCATGGTTAGGGTTAGACAGCTAGTGGTCATGGTTAGACAGGTAGTGGTCATGGTTAGGGTTAGACAGGCAGTGGTCATGGTTAGACAGGTAGTGGTCATGGTCATGGTTAGACAGGTAGTGGTCATGGTTAGACAGGTAGTGGTCATGGTCATGGTTAGACAGGTAGTGGTCATGGTTAGACAGGTAGTGGTCATGGTCATGGTTAGACAGGTAGTGGTCATGGTTAGACAGGCAGTGGTCATGGTTAGACAGGTAGTGGTCATGGTTAGACAGGTAGTGGTCATGGTTAGACAGTAGGGGTGGAACGGTAAGTATTCGAACCGTACACCGTTCGGCACGACCTCCACGGTTCGGGGCGTGTGGGTATTGTTCGGTTCAGGGGATGCGCAAAAAGGTGCTAGTCAGTTTGTGGAAATGGCAAGCGCAATATAAATCAATCTTCATTACGACTTTAAAAACATAGCCATCGGGGCGCTCCAGTAGCACACCACATAGCGCGCTGAGTCGCCAAGCGGTCGTCCCGGGTTCGTTTCCCCGACCCGGTGGCCATATGCCGCATGTCTTCCCTTCTCCTCCCGTTTCTCCCTCTCTCCTCTGTCGGTCCTGCATGGCCAAGAAAAAGCTGTCGGTCCTGCGCGACCAGGAAAAGCTAATAAAGATAAGAAAAAAAGAAA
>NC_140168.1:98406932-98694432 GCF_963971535.1 Notolepis coatsorum
TTCCTCAGTCAGTTCCTTGTTCAGTTCCTCAGTCAGTTCCTTGTTCAGTTCCTCAGTCAGTTCCTTGTTCAGTTCCTTGTTCAGTTCCTTGTTCAGTTCCTCAGTCAGTTCCTTGTTCAGTTCCTTGTTCAGTTCCTAGTTCAGTTCCTCAGTCAGTTCCTCAGTCAGTTCCTCGGTCAGTTCCTTGTTCAGTTCCTCAGTCAGTTCCTTGTTCAGATCCTTGTTCAGTTCCTCAGTCAGTTCCTTGTTCAGTTCCTTGTTCAGTTCCTAGTTCAGTTCCTCAGTCAGTTCCTAGTTCAGTTCCTCAGTCAGTTCCTCAGTCAGTTCCTCAGTCAGTTCCTCAGTCAGTTCCTCAGTCAGTTCCTAGTTCAGTTCCTCATTCAGTTCCTCAGTCAGTTCCTCAGTCAGTTCCTCAGTCAGTTCCTTGTTCAGTTCCTCAGTCAGTTCCTCAGTCAGTTCCTAGTTCAGTTCCTCAGTCAGTTCCTCAGTCAGTTCCTCGTTCAGTTCCTTGTTCAGTTCCTCATTCAGTTCCTCAGTCAGTTCCTCAGTCAGTTCCTCAGTCAGTTCCTTGTTCAGTTCCTCAGTCAGTTCCTCAGTCAGTTCCTCGTTCAGTTCCTTGTTCAGTTCCTCAGTCAGTTCCTAGTTCAGTTCCTCAGTCAGTTCCTAGTTCAGTTCCTCAGTCAGTTCCTAGTTCAGTTCCTCAGTCAGTTCCTCAGTCAGTTCCTCGTTCAGTTCCTTGTTCAGTTCCTCAGTCAGTTCCTCGTTCAGTTCCTAGTTCAGTTCCTCAGTCAGTTCCTCAGTCAGTTCCTCAGTCAGTTCCTCAGTCAGTTCCTCAGTCAGTTCCTAGTTCAGTTCCTCAGTCAGTTCCTCAGTCAGTTCCTCAGTCAGTTCCTTGTTCAGTTCCTCAGTCAGTTCCTCAGTCAGTTCCTTGTTCAGTTCCTTGTTCAGTTCCTTGTTCAGTTCCTCAGTCAGTTCCTCAGTCAGTTCCTCAGTCAGTTCCTTGTTCAGTTCCTTGTTCAGTTCCTCAGTCAGTTCCTCAGTCAGTTCCTAGTTCAGTTCCTCATTCAGTTCCTCAGTTAGTTCCTTGTTCAGTTCCTCAGTCAGTTCCTAGTTCAGTTCCTCATTCAGTTCCTCAGTCAGTTCCTCAGTCAGTTCCTCAGTCAGTTCCTAGTTCAGTTCCTCATTCAGTTCCTCAGTTAGTTCCTTGTTCAGTTCCTCAGTCAGTTCCTAGTTCAGTTCCTCATTCAGTTCCTCAGTTAGTTCCTTGTTCAGTTCCTCAGTCAGTTCCTTGTTCAGTTCCTCAGTCAGTTCCTCATTCAGTTCCTCAGTCAGTTCCTCAGTCAGTTCCTTGTTCAGTGCCTCAGTCAGTTCCTTGTTCAGTTCCTCAGTCAGTTCCTCAGTCAGTTCCTCAGTCAGTTCCTTGTTCAGTTCCTCAGTCAGTTCCTCAGTCAGTTCCTCAGTCAGTTCCTTGTTCAGTTCCTCAGTTAGTTCCTTGTTCAGTTCCTTGTTCAGTTCCTCAGTTAGTTCCTTGTTCAGTTCCTCAGTTAGTTCCTTGTTCAGTTCCTTGTTCAGTTCCTCAGTTAGTTCCTTGTTCAGTTCCTCAGTTAGTTCCTCAGTCAGTTCCTCATTCAGTTCCTAGTTCAGTTCCTCAGTCAGTTCCTCAGTCAGTTCCTTGTTCAGTTCCTCAGTTAGTTCCTTGTTCAGTTCCTTGTTCAGTTCCTCAGTCAGTTCCTCAGTCAGTTCCTCAGTCAGTTCCTTGTTCAGTTCCTCAGTTAGTTCCTTGTTCAGTTCCTCAGTCAGTTCCTTGTTCAGTTCCTTGTTCAGTTCCTCAGTCAGTTCCTTGTTCAGTTCCTCAGTCAGTTCCTCATTCAGTTCCTCAGTCAGTTCCTCAGTCAGTTCCTAGTTCAGTTCCTCATTCAGTTCCTCAGTCAGTTCCTTGTTCAGTTCCTCAGTCAGTTCCTCAGTCAGTTCCTTGTTCAGTTCCTCAGTCAGTTCCTCAGTCAGTTCCTCAGTCAGTTCCTTGTTCAGTTCCTCAGTCAGTTCCTAGTTCAGTTCCTCATTCAGTTCCTCAGTCAGTTCCTCAGTCAGTTCCTCGTTCAGTTCCTCAGTCAGTTCAGTCAGGAACTGACTGAAATATGAATTCAAATCGCCAATAAAAAAAAATACGACAAACAAACGCTATATAGCGTTGGTGGCATTCATAGGTCGGCATGAACTAACGACAAAACGCGTCGCTGGCATCCAAAGTGTTAAATGTCCCCCCCCCCCCCCCCCCCCCCCCCCCCCCCCTCCATGCTTTAATTTTCATATTAGAGTTTCTGTGAAACACTTACTTTTACAAAGCGTGTGCTTACGGTACTCATACTTGAGACCAGGTGTTTATCACACGTCGAGCAGTGAGCCTTATTCTCCACTTGCACAACCTGAAAGTAGGCACTTCCGGCTGACTTCCGGTTGCCAATGGTACTTCCTGTCCCATCCAAATACATTGGTTTTAGCTACTTTTCTCCCCTTATTTAAACAACTTTGTCGTCACAGAGAGGCAATGAAACGTTTGTATTATTATAGTATAGAATGTATTTAATAAGCAAACGTTTGTCAGCAGGGTTTTTGGGCTGTATTTCATGTAAAAACGTTTACTGTTAGTTTCCTTGCTCAGCCAGCATTAGCCTTCATTAGCTAACAGAAGCTAGTGGTTAAACAGGCCGGATTAGCTTTGAGCTAACTATCTTTCCCGACCCATGTATTCATTCCATTCTAAACATAACGTTAGTTTACAATACATGACCTGTCTATATAACGTTGAGGAACAAATTATAAGTGTGTGGGTGTGTGTTTTGGTGAACATTGGACTGCAAACAGAAAATGCATCACAGTTACCGACAGTAGCTACTGTTAGCTGCACTCAGGCTGGCTGCACTCAGGCGGCGCGATCAGCCTGTTGGACAGGGAATGAAGATCTCCAGCGAACACTTCATTGCCTCGGATTATGTTGTTGGGGGTGGAAGGTTTGTCCAGAAGACCACTAATCAACTGAAGCCTGATGCGGTTCCCTCGGTCTTCGACAGACAGACCGGCGCAGGCTCCCGGGAGCGATGGCTAGCTAGTTAGCACCAGCCGAGGACCGGCGTTAGCTGCCGGGAGCGATGGCTAGCTAGTTAGCACCAGCCGGGGACCTGGAGCGATGGCTAGCTAGTTAGCACCAGTCGGGGACCGGCGTTAGCTGCCGGGAGCGATGGCTAGCTAGTTAGCACCAGCCGGGGACCGGCGTCAGCTCCCGGGAGCGATGGCTAGCTAGTTAGCACCAGCCGAGGACCGGCGTTAGCTGCCGGGAGCGATGGATAGCTAGTTAGCACCAGCCGGGGACCTGGAGCGATGGCTAGCTAGTTAGCACCAGTCGGGGACCGGTGTCAGCTGCCGGGAGCGATGGCTAGCTAGTTAGCACCAGTCGGGGACCGGCGTTAGCTGCCGGGAGCGATGGCTAGCTAGTTAGCACCAGCTGGGGACCTGGAGCGATGGCTAGCTAGTTAGCACCAGTCGGGGACCGGCGTCAGCTGCCGGGAGCGATGGCTAGCTAGTTAGCACCAGTCGGGGACCGGCGTTACCTGCCGGGAGCGATGGCTAGCTAGTTAGCACCAGCCGGGGACTGGCGTCAGCTCCCGGGAGCGATGGCTAGCTAGTTAGCACCAGCCGAGGACCGGCGTTAGCTGCCGGGAGCGATGGCTAGCTAGTTAGCACCAGCCGGGGACCTGGAGCGATGGCTAGCTAGTTAGCACCAGTCGGGGACCGGCGTCAGCTGCCGGGAGCGATGGCTAGCTAGTTAGCACCAGTCGGTTGGTCCCCAGCTGGTGCTAACTAGCTAGCCATCGCTCCCGGCAGCTAACGCCGGTCCCCGACTGGTGCTAACTAGCTAGCCATCGCTCCCGGCAGCTGACGCCGGTCCCCGACTGGTGCTAACTAGCTAGCCATCGCTCCAGGTCCCCGGCTGGTGCTAACTAGCTAGCCATCGCTCCCGGCAGCTAACGCCAGTCCTCGGCTGGTGCTAACTAGCTAGCCATCGCTCCCGGGAGCTGACGCCGGTCCCCGGCTGGTGCTAACTAGCTAGCCATCGCTCCCGGCAGCTAACGCCGGTCCCCGACTGGTGCTAACTAGCTAGCCATCGCTCCAGGTCCCCGGCTGGTGCTAACTAGCTAGCCATCGCTCCCGGCAGCTAACGCCGGTCCTCGGCTGGTGCTAACTAGCTAGCCATCGCTCCCGGGAGCCTGCGCCGGTCTGTCTGTCGAAGACCGAGGGAACCGCATCAGGCTTCAGCTGATTAGTGGTCTTCTGGACAAACCTTCCACCCCCAACAACATAATCCGAGGCAATGAAGTGTTCGCTGGAGATCTTCATTCCCTGTCCAACAGGCTGATCGCGCCGCCTGAGTGCAGCCAGCCTGAGTACAGCTAACAGTAGCTACTGTCTGTAACTGTGATGCATTTTCTGTTTGCAGTCCAATGTTCACCAAAACACACACCCACACACTTATAATTTGTTCCTCAACGTTATATAGACAGGTCATGTTTTGTAAACTAACGTTATGTTTAGAATGGAATGAATACATGGGTCGGGAAAGATAGTTAGCTCAAAGCTAATCCGGCCTGTTTAACCACTAGCTTCTGTTAGCTAATGAAGGCTAATGCTGGCTGAGCAAGGAAACTAACCGTAAACGTTTTTACATGAAATACAGCCCAAAAACCCTGCTGACAAACGTTTGCTTATTAAATACATTCTATACTATAATAATACAAACGTTTTATTGCCTCTCTGTGACGACAAAATTGTTTAAATAAGGGGAGAAAAGTAGCTAAAACCAATGTATTTGGATGGGACAGGAAGTACCATTGGCAACCGGAAGTCAGCCGGAAGTGCCTACTTTCAGGTTGTGCAAGTGGAGAATTGGAGCCGAGGTAACATTCCACACGCCTCTCCGATTGATTTACATCTCTTAAGAGGCGGCGGCCCAGAGGTTGATTTTGGACCGGGACCGTTTCTGGACACGTCCCAACTGTTATTCTCCAGGGTCCTGTGCCTCCTGGCAAACAGAGACTCATACTGAGGCTGTTCTGTACGACACACTCTCCTAGACGGAGCCTCCATGCCGCGAGCAGCGATGGGAGATGTGGAAATGAAAGTGAAGGTGTAGACATAGCTCAGTGGAACTTCACACCGCTGCCAGGACTCAGAGTCAGGAGTGGTCTCGGCTGCAGCATCGCAGTGAAAGTACTTGCGTTATGTTATTTCTTAACCCTTTCACTACCACACTACAGACGGTTAACCTTTCACAACCACACTACAGAAGGTTAACACCTTTCACTACCACACTACAGAAGGTTAACCATTTCACTACCACACTACAGAAGGTTAACCCTTTCACTACCACACTACCAAAGGGTTAACCCTTTCACTACCACACTACAGAAGGTTAACCCTTTCACTACCACACTACAGAAGGTTAACCCCTTTAACTACCACACTACAGAAGGTTATATAGCGTACTTGCATCGCGTCCCGCTCTTAAGCCATACCGAGATATACCTCATCTCATGTACCTACTGTACACCATCAACGAAAAAACAAATACACCCACCACCTGCCAGGCCCCGCCCCTATAGTGGCGTACTATAAAGTACTAGGCGTGGTCACCACTCACTCTTCCTCTTTTTCGTTTCCATCATAGCGGTCGCAAGTCGCCCTATGTAACTAGTGCTATGAAAAGATTAGAGAAATTGCATAATGTTGAATGCTTACCGGAGGTTTGCTTACCCCTGGAATCTTCGGGGCATGTTTCAGCGACACGTCGGGCCTATTCTGATGTTTCCTCGTCTTGTGGCAGCAGATCGAGGAGCAGCGTGCAAGGTTTGGCTATCGAGCCGGCTTGTACACAGGTAGGCCCTGTGTCATCAGGCATTGATGTTGGTGTTAGTAATGCTGTGAAGTGTGTGTCGGCGCCAGCGGCGGGATGGCTTGGTGAACGTTCCCCTGAAGTGGGCGGTTTCCGGGCGATCCTGGAGCATGCTGCTTACACTAATGCTACTGCTAATGCTAATGCTAATGCTGAAATGGGTCGTTGTTCTAATATTCCCCGCCGTGGGACGTTGCCGCTTTTCCCTCCTCTTGCCCGGTTCATTAATGAAGGTCAGTCGGTAGCTAATGTGTTTTTTTTTTGCTGAGTCCTATTTACCTTTTTTACGGGTAAAAGGGTTAACAACAGGGTGCAGGCCGGGTGTACTGTGGCTAAGGAGCCAGGTAGCTTTGATCCTGTGCCCCGGCGGGGATGAACGATGTCCCACCCGGCCGATGCTTGAGAGCGAATCGGCTCGGAGGGTGGCAGTATGGACAGATGAGTGGTATACTGCTGCAGGATGGTTTTTAGCGGCGGCCAGTGTTGGCTCAGCTGTCTATTTTCCTGTCCACATTGTCGTCGGGTAGTGGGGCTATGGGTCCAGCCGACACTATAAACATGTTGCATGTTTAGGGGCGGCTACGTGGCGTAGTGGGCAAGTCGCTCGCCACGAATGCGGAGACGCTGGGCTCGCCTGTTCGAGCCCAGCGCTCCACATTGCTTTCAGTTTAGCTGGTCGTTCATACTAATACACATTGGCCGTATTAGGGGGTGGGAAACTGATGGGTGGGGATCGGGCGTTGTGGACAGCGACTCCTACAGGTCGGTTGGTGCGCCTGCGCAGTAGAATCAGGAAGTGTCTGGGGCAGCGTGAGCCTCCCACGCGTTACTCCTCGCCACTGAGAGATCGAGCTGCGCAGGTGAAAAGATGCGACTGCTGTTACCTCAAGTACCGGAGGGGACTTGTGCTATGTATGACTTAGTCCACATTGCAGCCGGCTTGTGGGAGGCAAGAAACAGCGTTCATGACAGGGGAGGGTTGAATTGGATGATACGAAATTGGGATGGGAGAAAATATAGAAAATGGGAGAAAAAGTGGATAAAAAAAACAAAAACATGTTGCATGTTTGTGGTGTTATAGAGATCTTGACTCAGTCGCAAGCTATAACTGTGGGGAGGATTAGGATGCTATCAACGTTTGTTAATAGGCATGTCTGGTTGGAGCACTCTCCTCTTGGGGAAGAAGAAGGTTTTCTCTCCTCACGACTCCTTTTTCCACAGAAGGACTTTTTGGTCGTTCTGTGGAGGCGCAGGCGGTTGTTGATCTGGGTCCCACACCGCCTCACGCTGTGCATCCAGAGGATGGAGCACGGCCTCGTCAACAACTGTGGCGAGGCCCTCGACAGGCGGCCATGTTTCCCCCGCCAGTGGTACCCTGGGCGGAGAGTCAACAGGGATCCGCAAGGCCGACAGCCTTGGCGGCCGAGGGATCGGCCATTTTGGGTGTATTCGGCTTGGATCAAACAAGCCGTCATCATTCTGCCACGAACAGCCCGCTCCCCGTTCAATCCTCTCTCCGTTACCCATGGAAGCGGGGCTCTGATCGTTTTCCTTTGGCTGCGGGCCGCGAACCTTCTTTGAAGCGCATGCGGCCCCACTTTTCACTTCTCATGGGGACAGGGGCTGACACCCAGTTGATGGCTGAGCCTGGGTCTGTCCGTGAGAATATTGTGCTGTCACGTGGTTCCTGCACCACACGTTGTGTGATGGGTGAGCCTGGTGTTACGGCTGCCACTATTTACAGTGGTCAGCAGGGGGACTCAAGGCCTCTTCGGTTGAATGCTCAGCAAGGGTTACCCCGGCCTCGCCTTCGCCAGGCGGGGTGTCACGCTGATGCCTCCCACTCCCGTGAGAGCGGCAGTGGTCTGCAAAGAAGAGGCGAGCGTGATTTGGGTGATAGCAATATCACTGCAGGGCTACGGCGTGTAGGAGCCCATGGGGTCCTCACGCCTTGCATGTCTAGCTGTAGCATGCGCTAGAGGGGTATTCAGGGGGGGGGGGGGTGTGTGTCAACAAGTTTGATGGCAGCTTCTCCCGTATCAAACCGGCCCTTTCTGTCGGGGTCCCCCCTTGGGTGCGTCGCACAGCGGGAGGGACCGGGCCAACTATCTACTGTTCCTTGCGGCCCAGCGTCAGTTGACGGCGGGTGCGCTGTGGGATTATTTTCACATATGGCGACAAGAATGCCGTTTGGAGGGGTGGATAGAGAGAATGTTGAGGGAGGGGCTTGTTTTGCAGTTCGCACAACCCCACCCTCCGTTCTCAGGTTTGGTGCCGACCCTATTGTCAGGGTCAGCAGCAGTGACAGCTCTGGCCGACGAGATCCAATCTCTGTTGGCGAAACAGGCCGTAGTCGTGGTCCCGAAAGAGGACGCAATGGCAGGCGTCTACTCCCGTTATTTTCTGGTGCCCAAAAAAACGGGAGGGGTCAGACCTATACTGGATCTGTCCGCGTTCAATCGTCTGATTGTAGCGAGACCATTCAGAATGTTGACCGTCAAACTCCTGCTGCTTGCTGTCAGAAGGGGAGACTGGTTCACCTCCATAGACCTGAAGGATGCGTATTTTCACATCCCGATTTACCCTCCTCACAGGAAGTTCCTGCGGTTCCTGTTTCAGGGCGTAGCGTACGAGTACCAGAGGTTGCCGTTCGGCTATTCTCTGGCTCCCCGCACATTCATCAAGTGCGTAGCGACTGTGCTGGAGCCTCTACGTCGTCGGGGAGTTCTATTCTATCTCGACGACATTCTACTCCTCAGCCGATCAGAGGAGGTTGCCAGGTCTCATACCAGGCTGGTGGTGGAATTCCTCACCAGGCTGGGTTTTGCTGTGAACTGGAAGAAGAGTACGCCTCTTCCCAGTCAACAGGTGGAGTACTTGGGCTTGACTTTGAGGTCAAGGCCCATGATTGTAACCCTCTCGGAGCAACGGAGGGTGTCTATCCTACGCGCGCTCTGGGGTTTCCGTCTGGGAGGGACGGTCACGGCGCTGCAAGTGATGCGCCTGCTCGGTATGATGGCATCTGCTCACACGGTGGTTCCTCTTGGCCTCCTCTTCATGAGGAGGATACAGAGGTGATTTTTCAGTATGGGAATAGATCCGGTGAGGGACAAATGGAAACGGTTGATGGTTCCTTTGTCGATATGGGGAGATCTCGCCCATTGGAGGAGGCTGGGTATCCTCACCATTGGGGTCCCCATGGGCAGCAGGCGCTCACACGTCACAGTCTTCACTGACGCTTCTCTCACGGGTTGGGGAGGGACGTGTCGGACCAACGCAGTGGGGGGCAGCTGGACGAAGGTCCATGCTGGCCCGTCTACCCTGCACATCAATGTGTTGGAATTGAAGGCGGTCCTCCTGGTCCTCAAACGGTTCGACCACCTGGTGGTAGGCGAGCACGTTCTGGTCAGAACGGACAGTATGACGGCAGCGGCGTATATCAACAGGCAGGGTGGGACTCGATCCATCCGCCTGCACCAAGCGGCGGTCGAACTCTGGCTATGGGCGTCTCGCAAGCTGCGCAGTCTGAGGGCGCTCCACATTCCTGGTGCGGAGAATGTGGGCGCAGATGTGATGTCTCTGGGCGGTCCTCGTCACGACGAGTGGGAGCTGCGCCACGATATAGTCAGACAGATCTGGGATCGCTTCGGGGAGGCTTTGGTAGATCTGTTTGTGAGCCGATGCTCTCACAAGTGCCCCTTGTGGTTCTCGGTCAGTCGGGCAGATCATCCCCCCTTGGGGGTGGATGCCTTCTCGATCTTTCCATGGCCGCCCGGCCTTCTTTACGCCTTTCCTCCTCTATAGCTGTTGAGTCAGCTGTTGGAGCGGATACGGAGGGAGCGCAGGACGGTGATCCTGGTCGCGCCGGGGCACGGCAGTGTGGTTCCCGGTCTTGATCCAGCTACTGGTCGCTCCACCATGGGTTATTCCTTGGTCGACGACGGCCCTCTCTCAAGCACACGGTCGCTGTTTCAGTACCCAGTGTTTGGCCAACGTCTGCTGGTGTGGCTGGTGAGAGGGTAAGTCTGGAGAGGATGGACCCTTCTGTGGTTGATACCATCCGGAATGCGCATGCTCCCTCCACTGTCGCGCTTTATGCGGGCAGATGGCGTATGTTCCAAGAGTGGTGTAAGGCGGGGGGCCGGGACCCGGTCTCCTGCCCCCTGGATGCTGTCCTTGGTTACCTCCAGTCTCTCCTTGATAGACTGTTGGCTTCGACGGTGAGGGTATATGCAGCTGCTATATCCTCCTATCATGAGGGTTTTGAGGGTGAGGTTTTGTTCAGCCACCCTCTTGTGAAGCGTTTCCTGCTTGGCGCTCGACGCGTTAAGCCGGTACAACGCTCTTTGACTCCGAGTTGGGATCTTCAATTGGTCCTCGGTCGGTTGTCCTTGGCCCCGTTTGAGCCTCTTGAGCAAGCGCCGTTGGGACAGCTGTCGTTCAAGACCGCGTTCTTGCTAGCCGTCACCTCCGCTAAACGCGTGGGTGAGCTCTGTGCTCTTTCGGTACGACCAGAGTGCCTGTCTTTTCGTTCCGATTGCGGTGCCACTCTGCGGCCTAATCCTGCCTTCGTGCCTAAAAATATCCGGAGTTCCTTCCGCTCCAAGGATATTGTGGTTCAGGCGTTTCATCCGCCTCCTCACGCTAGTGAGTTGGAGGCGGGCCTTCACCTGTCATGTCCGGTCCGTGCTTGGGGAATTTACCTCAGCCTCAGGGCTACCGATCAGCTTTTTGTCTGTCACGGTGGTTCTTGTGCCGGTAAGGCACTATCGAAACAGCGCCTGTCCCATTGGTTGTGCGAGGGCATTGCCCTCTGCTACACGTTGGCCGGGCTGGATCCCCCTGGGGGCGTCAGGGCGCACTCCACTCGTGGGGTGGCGGCCTCTGCCGCTCTGCTGGGTGGGGCCTCTGTGGAGGACATCTGTGCTGCAGCTTCATGGTCCTCCCCGGGTCCCTTCATAAGGTTTTACCTCAGTTCTGTCTCCCAGGCAGTTCTGGGGTCTGTGGCCTCTCCTGCTTCCCGTCCTTTGGTGGGGTAACAGGGGTGTGTGGGTATGGGCCACAGTGTGTTGGGTCACACGTGGTTCCGCCTGTGCTGTGTGTTCAAGGGGTTCTAGTTCCCTCTTGTTCGCACTCGGGTGGAGTTGACTGTGCCCCCTCTTCATTAGGAAGGATGGGGTGACGGGACTCTCCTTTCCGCTTGATGTGGGCTTACGGGTCCTCAGGGGGTGCATCTGTCTGGCCTCGCGTCCGCTCTACCCCATATCTCGGTATGGCTTAAGAGCGGGACGCGATGCAAGTACGCTATATAACGACAGGTTATGTATATAACCTAGTTATATGAGTACTGGCTAAGCGTCCCGCTCTTAGCGTGCCCTGAGGTCCCTTGGGGAATCTTTTCCTGAAAACGTTTTTTTCCGAGGAAGAGTGAGTGGTGACCACGCCTAGTACTTTATAGTACGCCACTATAGGGGCGGGGCCTGGCAGGTGGTGGGTGTATTTGTTTTTTCGTTGATGGTGTACAGTAGGTACATGAGATGAGGTATATCTCGGTATGGCTTAAGAGCGGGACGCTTAGCCAGTACTCATATAACTACTTGTTAACCTTTCACTACCACACTACAGAAGGTTAACCCCTTTCACTACCACACAACAGAAGGTTAACCCTTTCACTAACACACTACAGACGGTTAATCTTTCACAACCACACTACAGAAGGTTAACACCTTTCACCACCACACTACAGAAGGTTAACCCTTTCACTACCACACTACAGAAGGTTAACCTTTCACTACCACACTACAGAAGGTTAACCTTTCACTACCACTACCACACTACAGAAGGTTAACCCTTTCACTACCACACTACAGACGGTTAACCCTTTCACTACCACACTACAGACGGTTAACCCTTTCACTACCACACTACAGACAGTTAACCCTTTCACTACCACACTACAGAAGGTTAACCTTTCACTACCACACTACAGAAGGTTAACCCTTTCACTACCACACTACAGACGGTTAACCTTTCACAACCACACTACAGAAGGTTAACCCCTTTCACTACCACACTACAGAAGGTTAACCCCTTTCACTACCACACTACAGAAGGTTAACCTTTCACTACCACACTACAGACGGTTAACCCTTTCACTACCACACTACAGAAAGTTAACCTTTGACTACCACACTACAGAAGGTTAACCTTTCACTACCACACTACAGAAGGTTAACCCTTTCACTGCCACACAACAAAGGGTTAGCCCTTTCACTATCACACTACAGAAGGTTAACCCTTTCACTACCACACTACAGAAGGTTAACACTTTCACTACCACACTACAGAAGGTTAACATTACACTACCACAATACAGAAGGTTAACCCTTGCACTACCACACTACAGAAGGTTAAACTTTCCCAACCACACTACAGAAGGTTAACCCTTTCACTACCACACTACAGACGGTTAACCTTTCACTACCACACTACAGAAGGTTAACCCTTTCACTACCACACTACTAGGGATGCACGATAATTATCGGGCCGATATCAGCAATTAAGACGTCATCCCGATAAACCCGATAACGTTATTGATAGCTCCGATAATATATAATATATTTTTTGGTAAAAAAAATGTTTGTTTTTACTGTAGGCTCCTCCCGTTTTGCCAGTACAGTGGTACGACTGATAGCGTGTGGTTTAGGAAGAGGGCGTTTTACACAAATCCAGCGCTCCCTTTCTTGGCTGTGATGTAGCCACGTATGTTTCAGAGGCAGTGTGGATGTAAACAAAGATGGCGTCAGTAGTGTGGGAATAGTTTCAGAGGAAAAAAGTTTGCTTGCTATTTGTAACAAATACAATGCAGAAGTTCCACGAGGAGGGAAAAGGGCAACAACTTATAATACATCCAACCTAACAAGTCACCTGCAACATCACCACGATGGTGTGTTAAAAGCCGACGACGACGCGCGAGCAGCTAAAGCTTATTGCTCCGTAGTAGCCAGGTTAATTTGCACCACCAAGCACTGCTTAAAAGCTAGCGGCTTGAGCCCTTGGGTCATTTCTGTCAAACTTCTTTAATTTAGCAAACGCCTCGTCAATAGGTACAAACGCCGTGGGTTCCTTTGTAGCTGGCTTTGGATTTACAGCAGCTTTAGCTGCTCGCGCGTTGTCGTAGGCTTTTAACACACCATCGTAGCGGTGGTGATGTTGCAGGTGACTTGTTAGGTTGGATGTATTATAAGTTGTTGACGGATTGTGAATTTTCTGATTCAAATTATATTTATTTGGAAAAATAAATATGGTCACTTTATCAGTCAAAACTGTTGTCTTGGCTTTTTTTTGTTCATAGTAGTAACGCTCATGTCATGATAAATCTGGTTAGGTCAAAACTACAGGAATATAAATAAAAAAAAAACTTTTATAATACAATAAATATCGGTTATCGGTATCAGTATCGGCCTTGAGGAGCAGAAAGTTATCGGTATCGGGGTCAAAAAAATCAATATCGTGCACCCCTACACACTACAGAAGGTTAACCTTTCACAACCACACTACAGAAGGTTGACCCTTTCACTACCACACTAACCTTCTGTAGTGTGGTTGTGAAAGGGTTAATGACTTATCTTACTTTATTTGATCAAATTCTTTTAAATGAGGGCGGCTAAGTGGCGCAGTGGGCAAGGTGCTCGCCACTAATGCAGGAGATGCTGGGTTCGAGCCCAGCTCTCGGCATTGCTACCAGCTTGGCTGGTCGTTCATACTAACACAATTGGCAGTGTTAGGGGGTGGGAAGCTGGTGGGTGGGGATCGGACGTTGTGGACAGCGACTCCTACAGGTCGGTTGGTGCGCCTGCGCTACAGAATCAGGAAGTGACAAGGGCAGCGTGAGCTCCCACGCGTTACTCCTCGCCGCTGAGAGATCGCGCTGTACAGGTGAAAAGATGAGACGGCTGCCTCCTCGTGTACCGGAGGGGACACGTGATGCAAGGCTTAGTCCACATTGTAGCCGACCAGTGGGAGGCATGGCCTAACAACGTTCGAGACAGGGGAGGGTAGAATTGGACAACACGAAATTGGGATGGGTGAAAAATAGAAAATGGGAGAAAAAGTAGATAACATTTTTTATTTTTATTTGAAATGATTCTAGGAGAGGTGTGTATATAAGGCCTTTGGACGTCCTTCCCCTCCTAATTAATTATTAATAATGAATGAATACTTAACGTTAACCTTTCTATGGAAAGCTTAGATTCTTATTGCTTAGTGATAGAATAATTGTATTATAATTGTGTATACATTATATACTTTAAGGCAGCTTGATCTAACTTAATCAGCACAGTGAAGAGTGGCAGGAAACGGGGTGGGGGGGGGGGGGGGGGGTTATATGCAACAAAGGTCAAGGGTCGGATTCAAACCCCTGACATTACTTTCACACGGTTTGTGCCGTAACCTGGTGAGCTGCCGGGACGTAACCTGGTGAGCTACCGGGACGTAACCTGGTGAGCTACCGGGACGTAACCTGGTGAGCTACCGGGACGTAACCTGGTGAGCTGCCGGGACGTAACCTGGTGAGCTACCGGGACGTAACCTGGTGAGCTACCGGGACGTAACCTGGTGAGCTGCCGGGACGTAACCTGGTGAGCTACCGGGACGTAACCTGGTGAGCTACCGGGACGTAACCTGGTGAGCTACCGGGACGTAACCTGGTGAGCTACCGGGACGTAACCTGGTGAGCTGCCGGGACGTAACCTGGTGAGCTACCGGGACGTAACCTGGTGAGCTACCGGGACTTAACCTGGTGAGCTACCGGGACGTAACCTGGTGAGCTACCGGGACGTAACCTGGTGAGCTACCGGGACGTAACCTGGTGAGCTGCCAGGACGTAACCTGGTGAGCTACCGGGACGTAACCTGGTGAGCTACCGGGACGCCCCAGATAGGTTACTTTGACTGAGTAATGGATGAACATTCGTCTGCCCTACAGAGTAATATATGAACATCCCTCTGTGCTGTACACAGTAATGGATGAACATGCATCTGTCCTACAGAGAAAGATGATGTGCAGCGTTCCACAGCCGTAAGGAAATTACCTGAAATGAACTCAAATGGCCATTTATGAGTCTGGGTTTAATATACTTTAAATCAAGCCAACGTTAGTTTTAGCCACTCAGCAGTCTAGCTGCCTAAATGTATCCTAAAATTATAGTCTGGTACTTACTTGTGGCGACAAAGTAACTGTATTTTGCATTCTGAAAGCATTACACAACATAAACGAGAACATTTATGGCCCCTAATGAAACGTCAGTGTGTCTAGTTATTCTCTGTGGTGGAGTTCGTCAGCCGCTCACAGGAACGCACTGCGAGCGGAAATAATGAGGGAAATAACGTTTATTTTTATTGTTGAACTTTCAGGGGGAAAACGCGTCGCAGAACAGCAGCGTGGATTTCACTGTTGACAGATGAAAACCTTGTATCTCCAACACTAAATCCATATATTTGAAATACGTTGAGATAAAATAAATATGAACTTGATTATATACAATATAAAATGTACTGCATATTAGACAGTATACCCGCAGCAGCAGCATCCAGACCGTCAGTGCAAATTAAAATAATAGGAAAATTATTAAGTCATTAAGTCACATATGATGTCATGCCTGTCTGAGAGTCCTGCACATGTGTGTGTGTGTGTGTGTGTTTGTCTGTGTGTGTGTGTGTGTGTGTGTGTGTGTGTGTGTTTGTCTGTGTGTGTGTGTGTGTGTGTGTGTGTGTGTGTGTGTGTGTGTGTGTGTGTGTGTGTGCGTGCGTGCGTGCGTGTGTGCGTGCGCGCGCGCGCGTGTGTGTGTGTGTGTGTGTGTGTGTGTGTGTGTGTGTGTGCGTGCGTGAGGGTGTGTGTGTGTGTGCGTGCGTGAGGGTGTGTGTGTGTGTGCGTGCGTGAGGGTGTGTGTGTGTGTGTGTGCGTGCGTGAGGGTGTGTGTGTGTGTGTGTGTGTGTGTGTACACCAAATTGTTATGACAGAACCAGATGTTACAGACTCACCATTAGACCATCAAACTGAACAAGCCGGTGAGGAAGGCTATCTCCGTGGTGGGAGTCGAGCTGGTCAGACTAGCGGTGATGGCAGAGAGGGGGGTGAGAAGGAAGCTGGCTGCTATCCTGGAGAATCCCTCCCACCCCCTCTACGACGAGCTAGTCAAGATGAGAAGCACGTTCAGTCACAGACTCATACCCCCCGACACTAGGGATGGGTACCGCATCCGGTACTTTTAAGGGTATCGACCGAATCACGTCGGTACTACCGAATACCGATTCACGTGAGATCCACCGGTGCCACATTTCGGTACCGCACAAAAAAAACGCAAAACGAAACCTATGAAGTGTGCCGCACGTTCACGCCAACGTTCACGCCCACAATACACGCTTACCTAGGATTTGACTTGATTCAACAACAACAAAGCAGTCGGGGCGATGGCAAGCCGAAAACGGTCGCAAGTGTGGTTACACTTTACAAAGATAGATGCAGACTATATATATATTAACAAATTGTTCTAAATAAATAATAATGATAATAAATAATTAGAAGTTTGGACACATCTTTTTACAACTGAGGTAGGTAGATACAATTGTTAGAAACTAAAATACAGAAAAAAGGTACCGTTGGGTACCGGTATCGATTCACAGGTACCGATATCAGTTCAAATGTGAACGGTACCCAACCCTACCCGACACTTAACTAACCGCCTCGGCCAGTCCTTCATGCCAGCGACCATCAGGCTCCACAACAGTGGGCAGGGACTGCTGTCAGACATCCAATTACTAGGAACTTCCATCACTGAGTGACTCCCACCCAAAAGGACAATGTATAACGTGACATACGGACATACCTTATGCATACCGCACCTTATGTGTATACTGTACACTTTATCAGAGCATATATTTAGAATTTTTTGCATTTAGCATTTTTAGATTCTATTTTAGATTAGATATTAGAGATTATTAGATTAGATATTGTAACTATATTTATTGTAGGGAAAATATAACTGAGAAGGCATACATACCCTCATCGTGCACATTGTTGCCCATATGCGCATGTCCAGAGTTAATTATATTGTTATATTATTTACACTGCCTTTAAAAAAAATTATTCAATTTTTATTTGTACTTCTCCACTGTACTGTAATTCTGTGACCTGTACCTGTATGTCTTCTACCACCTGTACCTCCCCTCCCCCCTCCTCCATGCTGCTATGATGCCTGCATTTCCCCAAGTCTTTCCCCAAGACTACCGTCTGTAGTGTGGTAGTGAAAGGGTTAACTTTATGTAGTGTGGTTGTGAAAGGGTTAACCCTTTGTCGTGTGGCAGTGAAAGGGTTAACCTTCTGTATTGTCGCAGTGAAAGGGTTAACCCTTTGGTAGTGTGATAGTGAAAAAGTTTATTTACTTAAATTTCTTTTAGCATTACAGTTGAGCAGTGTGGACTGGAAAATACCTTGACTATATTAAATCTCGTTATAACATATGATATGTTTTCTGCACGAGCCTTACGCACGAAACCCACCAGGCGCGGGCGCGAGGCGTGAGGCAGGCGGGCGATCAGTGCTTCATCTTTGCTCCCATGTTAACAGGCGTCGCTGTTCACACCGGCCGCGTGCGGGCGGGTGACTCGCAGGCGGGAAGCAAATTGAATCGCTTTGGTTGGATTCAGAGGCGTGCGCCACACGCATTTTCACAGAAATACACTCAATATCTGCATTATTACCACATATAGATGTTGTTCAACCAGCTAATGTGTCTGTATCTTTCCCAATACAAATAAACCATATTACTATACTTTTTCAGTAGTACAGTCACACTGATTTCATCATTCTAAAATGAATTCTAACATTCTAATTAATTATATAATAACTGGTTATACATGCAAAATGGACAATAGAACACTGGAACTGGAAATCTTTAAAAAAAATCTTCAAACGGGGACTGACTTTGCGCGCGAGAGAGAGCGTGATGTAATAGGTTTGAGTTTGAGGTTTGAGCGTCCTAAGTTGCCGTAGTTGATGATGTCACACCAGGATGTCATTGTCAACACCACACAGAGTTGGAAACGGGAGCAGCCGATGGATAACGCGATATAAAGAAACGAATAGTGAATAAATGTGATGTTATCTTTGAACCTCTGTTGTCAAGCCTCGTCAATATAACCCCCCCCCCCCCTTTCCTCACTAATGGAACTGGTGCTGCGGAGTCACGTTAGAATGTTAGCTTAGTGGTTAACGTTAGCCCGTTGCTGCGCTAAAGCAAGTCTCCTCTCAGCCTCCTTAGTCAAATTGAAATGCCAAAACTATATGGCAAGGTCCGTGAGAGGAGAAAAACTCAGTACAATTAAACACTATGCAACGACCACTGCAAACGTCGAGTGAATCGTTAAGTAACGTTAACGTCATTGCTACTGCTGTGACTAGCTGCTCTAGTCTACCGGTCACAAGGTATAGTCAAAATCCATACCGTAGCGCAAATTCATACCGTTTATACCGTATACCGTTTATACCGTCCACCCCTAGTGTGTGTGCTTGTGTGCGTCCTAGTGTGTGTGTTTGTGTGCGTGTGTGTTCCTGTGGGTCTGTGGGCAGGAGTTTATCCTATTTAAACAGGCTCTTATTGAGGCTGGACACAGCAGATGGAATCAAGGATGTCTTGTAAGCGTTCTTCCTGGTCATAAGGATGTCTTGTAAGCGTTCTTCCTGGCCATAAGGATGTCTTGTAAGCGTTCTTCCTGGTCATAAGGATGTCTTGTAAGTGTTCTTCCTGGCCATAAGGATGTCTTGTAAGAGTTCTTCCTGGTCATAAGGATGTCTTGTAAGAGTTATTCCTGGTCATAAGGATGTCTTGTAAGCGTTCTTCCTGGTCATAAGGATGTCTTGTAAGCGTTCTTCCTGGCCATAAGGATGTCTTGTAAGAGTTCTTCCTGGTCATAAGGATGTCTTGTAAGAGTTCTTCCTGGTCATAAGGATGTCTTGTAAGCGTTCTTCCTGGTCATAAGGATGTCTTGTAAGCGTTCTTCCTGGTCATAAGGATGTCTTGTAAGCGTTCTTCCTGGTCATAAGGATGTCTTGTAAGCGTTCTTCCTGGCCATAAGGATGTCTTGTAAGAGTTCTTCCTGGTCATAAGGATGTCTTGTAAGAGTTCTTCCTGGTCATAAGGATGTCTTGTAAGCATTCTTCCTGGTCATAAGGATGTCTTGTAAGAGTTCTTCCTGGTCATAAGGATGTCTTGTAAGAGTTCTTCCTGGTCATAAGGATGTCTTGTAAGCGTTCTTCCTGGTCATAAGGATGTCTTGTAAGCGTTCTTCCTGGTCATAAGGATGTCTTGTAAGAGTTCTTCCTGGTCATAAGGATGTCTTGTAAGCGTTCTTCCTGGTCATAAGGATGTCTTGTAAGCGTTCTTTCTGGCCATAAGGATGTCTTGTAAGAGTTCTTCCTGGTCATAAGGATGTCTTGTAAGCGTTCTTCCTGGTCATAAGGATGTCTTGTAAGCGTTCTTCCTGGTCATAAGGATGTCTTGTAAGCGTTCTTCCTGGTCATAAGGATGTCTTGTAAGCGTTCTTCCTGGTCATAAGGATGTCTTGTAAGAGTTCTTCCTGGTCATAAGGATGTCTTGTAAGCATTCTTCCTGGTCATAAGGATGTCTTGTAAGCGTTCTTCCTGGCCATAAGGATGTCTTGTAAGCGTTCTTCCTGGCCATAAGGATGTCTTGTAAGAGTTCTTCCTGGTCATAAGGATGTCTTGTAAGTGTTCTTCCTGGTCATAAGGATGTCTTGTAAGCGTTCTTCCTGGCCATAAGGATGTCTTGTAAGAGTTCTTCCTGGTCATAAGGATGTCTTGTAAGCGTTCTTCCTGGCCATAAGGATGTCTTGTAAGCGTTCTTCCTGGTCATAAGGATGTCTTGTAAGCGTTCTTCCTGGCCATAAGGATGTCTTGTAAGAGTTCTTCCTGGTCATAAGGATGTCTTGTAAGCGTTCTTCCTGGTCATAAGGATGTCTTGTAAGCATTCTTCCTGGTCATAAGGATGTCTTGTAAGCGTTCTTCCTGGTCATAAGGATGTCTTGTAAGCGTTCTTCCTGGCCAGAGGGACTTTCTGTCTGCGGCAGCAGCTGAGAGGACGGGTGGCTCATTGTAGACCTGTGCCTTTCTAGTTGTAGATTGAGAAAATAAGTCCTGGAGTTGGAGTTGTTTGTCTCCTATGATCTTTCTGACTGATGTCCAGATGTACCATATGATATACATGTTTTTGATTGACAGATGTACCATATATACATGTTTTTGATTGACAGATGTACCATATGGTCTCTGTGTTTATTGATTGACAGATGTACCATATGATCTCTGTAGTTTATTGATTGACATATGTACCATATGATCTCTGTAGTTTATTGATTGACAGATGTACCATATGATCTCTGTAGTTTTTTGATTGACAGATGTACCATATGGTCTCTGTAGTTGTTTTTGATTGACAGATGTACCGTGTGGTCTCTGTAGTTGTTTTTGATTGACAGATGTACCGTGTGGTCTCTGTGTTTTTTGATTGACAGATGTACCATATGGTCTCTGTAGTTTATTGATTGACAGATGTACCATATGGTCTCTGTAGTTTATTGATTGACAGATGTACCATATGGTCTCTGTAGTTTATTGATTGACAGATGTACCATGTGGTCTCTGTGTTCTTTGATTGACAGATGTACCATGCGGCGACGCCCCCTCCTTCCCCAACACCCGGGTCCAGGGCCACACGGGCCTCAAGATGGGGGACGAGCTGCTGTACACCTGCGCGCCCGGCTACGTGATGCCCACCGGCAACAACGCCTTCAGCCTGCTCTGCGACAGCTGCGGAGAGTGGTACGGACTGGTGCAGCTCTGTGTCATAGGTAAGAGTCTGTCAGAGAGAGAGAGAGAGAGAGAGAGAGAGAGAGAGAGAGAGAGAGAGAGAGAGAGAGAGAGAGAGAGAGAGAGAGAGAGAGCGAGAGAGAGAGAGAGAGAGAGAGAGAGAGAGAGAGAGAGAGAGCGAGAGAGAGAGAGAGATGTGTGTGTGTTTGATGGAGAGAGATTAACTGACACTTAAAAGAAGGAGGTGAAATAATGAATGAATGAATTATTTATTTCGAATGTTTAGAAATAATAAACAATAAACAAATAATTTTTCGAAATGTTTACAAATAAACAAGCGAAAAGGATAGGTTTGAAGCCAACAAGGCTTATAGAGCAGCCTACCCCTAATTCAAAAAGAAATTCAAAAAAGTTAAAGTTTGCAAAAGGAGAGAAGAGTGAGAAACATAATAGAACCCATTTTATTTTTTACAGTCTTTGACCTTTGACCTCGACAGGGTTCAGCCTTCAGGTCAACTAGCTCACTTCCCAGCTTGTTAGCTCCTAGTGAGCGGGGGGGTGACTGCCGCTTGATTCCTGGCCTTTGGAAAACAGAGTCTGGGTTGTGAGTCGGGTTAGAAGCGTCTCGGTGTGAGATGCCACAGTGTAGCCCAGCTCACGGTAGGGGGGGGGGGGGAGGGTAAGACTCATCCATGGTGGCAGGATGCCGTCTGTGGTTAACCCTTTCACTACCACAGTACAGAAGGTTAACCTTTCACTACCACATTACAGAAGGTTAACCCTTTTACTACCACACTACCAGTGATGCCGGTAACGCGTTACTAAGTAACGCGTTATTGTAATCTGATTACTTTCCCCCGAAAATAGTAATCTAACGCGTTAATCTTTAAAAGCCAGTAATCTGATTGCAGTTACTTGTCCAAGTGGCTGTGCATTACTATTTCGTTACTATCTCATCATAAATTCATAATGCAGGCGGAATGCAGTATTTTATTTCGTTTTCGACAGTCAAAAATACATTTTGAGCTGTTTTTCTTTTGGGAGTGACGTAGTGTGGCAGTGAAAGGGTTACACAAGAATGTGTCCCGCGGGCCGCGGCGTGACTGGACACTCTGTCTGTGAGTGACTCTGCTTTGGTACAATCACATTCCCCATCCACAGTCTGCGAATCAGAGGCAGAGTAGGGCGGGTCTTCACAGCACGTCATGTGACATATGCGCCAATCGTGTGACAGCAGGGCTCCGTCGTCGGAGAATTCCACCCCAAAACGCTTGGCAAAATTAAAAGTGAGTTTCTGTTCAGACTTCCATCCCAAAACGCTCGTCAGTCACTACTTCACGTTCATATGCGGAGGAAACAAAATACTGTCTACCGCTAAAAACAGCACATCCAATTGCATTGAAAGCATCTGGAATCACAACACTAGCCGACGCTTCGACTAGTAGGTACAGGAGGACTCGGAGGCCAGCCAAACAGCAAAAGAGAGAGATTGTTTCTTTCCCTTTTGATTAATGTATATTTGATGGTGGCAGAGCAAAAGCTCTTATTTGCCAGATTTACAGTTAATTTACATGTTAAAGAGAGACTGATTGTATGTTTATAGAGAGACATTTATAAAAACTATTTAATAGTTACAGTTGATATAATTGAATAGTTCAGCCTGCATTTGTTAGATGTGAATGGATACACTGGTTTTGTAAAACCACTGGCTGGCTGCTCTAATGCTGTGAGCATCATAGACTGTTGCTTTACCATACTTGATGGTACAGAAGCTGAAGCACTAGTTTAACAATTTACGTTATGTGCAGAGAAACAAGTTAAAAACAATTTATGCACTTTCAATAAAGCGTTTAAAAAAAACGGTTGGGGGAACGACGACGACTTCGTAACCTAGTTACTTTCAAAGTAACTAAGTTACTCTGATAATCAAGTAATCAGTAAAGTAACTTGGATTACTTTTTAAAGGAGTAATCAATAATCAGTAATCGGATTACTTTTACAAGTAATCTGTGGCATCACTGCACACTACAGACAGTTAACCTTCTGTAGTGTTGTCGTGAAAGGGTTAACCCGTTTGTTGTGTGGCAGTAAAAGGGTTAACCCTGTTAACCTTCTGTAGTGTTCTGTTACCCTTCTGTAGTGTTGTCGTGAAAGGGTTAACCCTTTTGTCGTGTGGCAGTGAAAGGGTTAACCTTCTGTATTGTCACAGTGAAAGGGTTAACCCTTTCTGTAGTGTGGTAGTGAAAGGGTTAACTGAAGCCCTATTCAAACTGGACTTGTTTTATTGGGGGAGGGGTGTCCTCTAATGCAATCTTTACATACTACTTCCACCGCACCGTTCACTCAGGATAAAGTACAGTGTCTCAGTAATTTGCCCTCAAAGCATTGTCTTTAGCCTGGATGTAAAATGTCATGATCTACACTCTCACATGGTCTTACTCTTTGAAATTGCACTATGAGTTTTGCACTTTAAAGTGATGCCTATGTTATTATTCTCTCAAACATGGCAGCCCCTAGAAGACAAAAACTACAACTGTTTGATCAAACGTGACATGATTATTTGACTCACGAATGTGAATTCATTTTGAATCTTTTATTCCTAGTGTTCCCTTTCAAGTCGCCTCGCTCTGTCTGGAAGCAGCAGACTGGACTGTAACCAAGCTTCTGTGTCTCCTCTGTTTCCCACAGATGGTGCAGAGACTCACATAGACTATGTTCTCGACTGTAACCAAGCTTCTGTGTCTCCTCTGTGTCCCACAGATGGTGCAGAGACTCACATAGACTATTGTTAGATTCTGATCAATCGGCCAGTATCACGTCTTCTTGTGTTATCATCTCTCCATCCAATCCCTCTGCGTTGTGTAATTTTAATGATCCTGACGTCTCATATACTGGCTGTACAATCCTTATCTCTCCCCGTTAGTGCAAACCGCCACCATAATGTTTCACCACCTTCGTAAGAATTCGACACTTCGACAACGTACTACCTTACAAGGAAAAGCGTTGTTTATTTTCATAAACAGAAACCTCATCTCAAATGTTAACAGATTGTATTGTCCTTGAAAAGATCTATTCTAATGATCTTTCGGTGTGTTCAGTCTATCGTCCTTCTGCTATTCAGGCCTGGTCGTTAGCCAAGACCATCCTCGTGTTAGCCGAAGCTAATGATGATGTGGCATCCTTCCTCCCCCCCCCTCTCTCCATGATGAGAGGAGAGAGTCTCTTCTGTGTGATCTCAGTCCTAGTCAGATTGTAGTCTGCCCTTAGTCGCTCTTGGTCTGCCCCTACCCGGAACCACTCTCAGCTTTATAGGATCTTCGTCATAGCAACGACGGCCCGCCCCTCTTCTGGTTGTCAGGTGCCGCTGCCATGACAACCGCGTTTAACCTTTCGACACACATTCTAAACGTTTCATTACTGTTTCATTAAGGATGTCACGCCTCTCCCTCGCTCTGTGCCGGTATCAGCTTGTTGATGTACTGGGGAATTCAAAACATTCTGCCCTGCTCAGTGTGGTACTCACACTAACACCCTGCTCGCTCTGAACCACCGTCTCCTGCTCATTTCGACCTCTCTGACCTGGCACCTTTTGATGCTACCATCTCCCCCCAATCTATACATCACATACATTGAAAAAACACCCCAAAACACCAGTTTTCTCTCATTCCCCCCTTTGATTCTTAATCAACCTTCAGAATCAACAGACTACTTGGTTTTTCAATTAATTATACCCAAACATAGACTCATAACAATTAGGGCCCCTCCGTCTGCTGTTTGCCTTATTGTTTTCCATTACACGCATCACACCGAAACCAGCAAGGATAAACAACGGTCAGGGAGGAGAGAGAGAGAGAGACAGAGAGACAGAGAAAGACACAGATTTGCAACTTTTCAGACAACACACCTAAACTCTTGTACCCCTTACTTAGGTACACCCCACGTCAAATCAGAGCGCTCCCTTCCCTCTTACAGTACACCCCCCATCTTGGGCCGGTCCCGTCTTCTAGGGCAAGGGCCCCTTCAGAGACGGCTCCTTTCCTGAGCTGGTCCCCGTTCCAGGGTGCGGTCCCCTAGGCAAAAATGTCTCCTCTGGTCTGCTACTGCTCAGCGTCTCTGGCTGTCCTCTCCACCTCTGCTCTCCCACCGCCGCCGTCTCCTCCCTCTCGTCGTAGATGATCTGTGTACCAGGCTGCGGTGCCTGGCCCCTGCTGCTTCCTCCTCCTCCAGTCTGTCTCCTGGTCGTCTCCACCGCAGTCGGTCATCTCCAGACCCTGAAAGCAGAAACACAACACCAGCTGTTTTCTGTACACTCGACCCCCCCTTGTTTTTCTATTAGTCTACCACCTCCTCCACACCCATATCTGTCCCTGTTTGTCGTCTTCCGTCGTGACACCAGCAGCTAACCGATCCCCACTTTTCGACGCACTATCTTCATCCCAGGTTGGCCCCTGGCGCGCACCAGATCTTCTGGTGACTGTCTTCCGAAGACTCTGCCTATTTATCAGGTGTGAGAAGGCCCCACTGGAGATCAAACTCCCTCTTATTTCATAATTAAACCTATTTAATTAACTGCACCTCATCTCTCTGTGCAATTCTTATTTAACCCATTGTATAATTAAACTCTATTTAATTAACCTGTATATCTATATTATTATTATAATAATCCACCCTCTCCCTGCTCCAGTAGATTCTAACTTGAATCACTCCCCCACTCCGCCACTAGATGGTAGTACAGACCCAGTCTAGAGTCCTCTAGCTGACGTGTCACTTCCTGGTTCTTATCTGTTGTTATCTCCTCGTGGCTCATGGCCATCTTGTCTCATCCTCCTCATGGCCCTTTGCGGCCATCTTGTCTCTGTGCCTAATGGCTGACCCTTTTTATTTTTATTTTTCCACTGTCCCTTTAAAGGCCAACCTTCACGTTGTATTTTTGTTCAATAAACAATGTGGACTAGGCCAACGGTGACTTTCATGAAGAAGGGAAAAAAAAGTATTGAAATTGACCCAGTTTTAGCGTTTTTATCAAACATTTTGTCTGCCCAACACAATCACCACGCATGTGGATATTTTAATCAATGGTTCCTAACGTGCGTGTGTAATCGAAATGATCTCGTCACAACAGGTGCAGGGCACCAGGGGGCTCACCAGGGGGCGCTGAGAGTCACACACAGCTAGTGGCAGGCACTGCAGGCAGAGAGCCTTGCTACCATAGATATATGCTTGCTACTACTAGCCGAATGAAAATGTATCTGTTTCACCTAACACTATTGCTCCGTGATTATAGCCATCCATCTCTAAAGCTAACCACTATTTGTAAAAGCCACAACCACGTTACCATATTTGTAATAATGTAAATCATTGTGTCGTTGTACATATTGTGTTTATAACGTTAGTAGCTAACATAGCTTAGCTTGGTAGCTATTGTGCTAACAACATATCCCGACAACCGGCTCGCTGGCCGGCATGAACGGCCGACCCAAAATGGTTCTCTCCTCTCTGTACACCCCGTCCCCACGGGTACCCTGCCGGGGGGCCCATGGACGCGACAACGGCGGCAGCCGTAGGGTGCTCGAGCCCGTAAAGGCTAGTGGTACACGATAGCTATGAGCTAACTAACACTACAGGCTCAAACACCCTACGGCCGCCGCTGTTGTCGCGTCCACAAGCTCCTCCGCAGGACACCCGCGAGGACGGGGGCACACAAAGAGGAGAGAACCACCCGCGGGGGCTAACGTCAGTGTAGTGGTCCCGACTGTAGCAGGGACGGCGGAGCTATAGGCTAACTGTGATGCACCGAGTGGGCCACCATTGAGTAGTACTATGACCCGGACGGGCAAGGCATACGTTTCCTGAAGTGACGTCACGGCCGTGCTAGCGTCTGATAAGCTTTTAGATTCGGCTCATTAATATGCACCTGTAGTGACGTCGGCGTTTGATAAGCTTTTTTGATTCGCGAGTGCATGTTATTCGTGCGTGGACCTTTTTAACTCTTTCGGCGTGGCATTTCCGGTGTCAAATGGAAAAAAATAAATAATGAAATTATATACCAATGATGTAAACTACCCATAATTGATCAGTAGGGTTTAACCTGGATGTTGGGCTTTAATGCCTCAAACCCTCTCTTTTCTACCTATTAGGGGACGCTATCTCAGACTAATACTCTTGCCTGATCGGACATAATACCCACTGGTAAATCTCCTTTCGACTTTCCTCCTGTCATGACAACAGTCCCGCCATAACAATTTTTCGATCTGGTTCAAGCGTCCCCCCCCCTTTCATCATCTCGCCTTTATGGCTCCTTCTGCCCTATTTTGCTTTCTTTCGTCATCTATGGCTGTTTTGGTTCCATTTCAGATAACACCTTCGATTTTCAAAACAAAAACCGTGCCGCTCTGCTCTGTCCCAAAACACACTCATACAGCTGCCGTTCTCTCTGTTTCAAACTAAATATGTTTACGGATGCACTATTGTTCGTTTTTATTGGCTTGTGAAGTTGTTGAGAATCACTTTTTCCTTTTCACCGTCAGTTGTTCTGGTCCATGGCGCTGGCCTTGCTTGGCTCGCTCGCTGGGTCCATGGCGCTGGCCTTGCTTGGCTCGCTCGCTGGCTTGGCTCGCGTCCATGGCTACCCCTTCACGCCTCGGCACTGCACATAGTCTCTTACTTTCAAGCAACTTCAAAACAAGCAATATCCGGGTCCAAACGGCAACAACTGTTAGATTCTGATCAATCGGCCAGTATCACGTCTTCTTGTGTTATCATCTCTCCATCCAATCCCTCTGCGTTGTGTAATTTTAATGATCCTGACGTCTCATATACTGGCTGTACAATCCTTATCTCTCCCCGTTAGTGCAAACCGCCACCATAATGTTTCACCACCTTCGCAAGAATTCGACACTTCGACAACGTACTACCTTACAAGGAAAAGCGTTGTTTATTTTCATAAACAGAAACCTCATCTCAGATGTTAACAGATTGTATTGTCCTTGAAAAGATCTATTCGGTGTGTTCAGTCTATCGTCCTTCTGCTATTCAGTCTGATAGTGGTCAGGCCTGGTCGTTAGCCAAGACCATCCTCGTGTTAGCCGAAGCTAATGATGATGTGGCATCCTCCCCCCCCCCCCCCCTCTCCGTGATGAGAGGAGAGAGTCTCTTCTGTGTGATCTCAGTCCTAGTCAGATTGTAGTCTGCCCTTAGTCGCTCTTGGTCTGCCCCTACCCGGAACCACTGTCAGCTTTATAGGATCTTCATCATAGCAACGACGGCCCGCCCCTCTTCTGGTTGTCAGGTGCCGCTGCCATGACAACCGCGTTTAACCTTTCGACACACATTCTAAACGTTTCATTACTGTTTCATTAAGGATGTCACCCCTCTCCCTCGCTCTGTGCCGGTATCAGCTTGTTGATGTACTGGGGAATTCAAAACATTCTGCCCTGCTCAGTGTGGTACTCACACTAACACCCTGCTCGCTCTGAACCACCGTCTCCTGCTCATTTCGACCTCTCTGACCTGGCACCTTTCGATGCTACCATCTCCCCCCAATCTATACATCACATACATTGAAAAAACACCCCAAAACACCTGTTTTCTCTCACTATGTTCTCGACTGTAACCAAGCTTCTGTGTCTCCTCTGTGTCCCACAGATGGTGCAGAGACTCACGTGGACTATGTTCTCGACTGTAACCAAGCTTCTGTGTCTCCTCTGTGTCCCACAGATGGTGCAGAGACTCACCTGGACTATGTTCTCGACTGTAACCAAGCTTCTGTGTCTCCTCTGTGTCCCACAGATGGTGCAGAGACTCACCTGGACTATGTTCTTGACTGTAACCAAGCTTCTGTGTCTCCTCTCTGTCCCACAGATGGTGCAGAGACTCATATGGACTATGTTCTCGACTGTAACCAAGCTTCTGTGTCTCCTCTGTGTCCCACAGATGGTGCAGAGACTCACCTGGACTATGTTCTCGACTGTAACCAAGCTTCTGTGTCTCCTCTGTGTCCCACAGATGGTGCAGAGACTCACCTGGACTATGTTCTTGACTGTAACCAAGCTTCTGTGTCTCCTCTCTGTCCCACAGATGGTGCAGAGACTCACGTGGACTATGTTCTCGACTGTAACCAAGCTTCTGTGTCTCCTCTGTGTCCCACAGATGGTGCAGAGACTCACCTGGACTAAGTTCTCGACTGTAACCAAGCTTCTGTGTCTCCTCTGTGTCCCACAGATGGTGCAGAGACTCACCTGGACTATGTTCTCGACTGTAACCAAGCTTCTGTGTCTCCTCTGTGTCCCACAGATGGTGCAGAGACTCACCTGGACTATGAGGACAAGTTCACAGACGCCTACGGGGAGCCAGAGGACCACAGCGAGGAGAGGCTGGAGGAGGCTCAGGGGCAGGTGCACGAGGAGGTGCATGAAGCGGTGTATCCGGATGAGCACCAGAGCCGGGAGCAGCAGGAGGCCAGCTTCACTGTGGAAGAGGAGCACGAGGAGGGGACAGAGGGGGAGGCGGGGGGAGAGGATCTCTCTGTGGACGAGGAGGAGGAGCAGGAAGATGACATGGGAGGGGTAGGGGCAGGAGGAGAGGAGGAGGTGGTGGACATTACAGATGGTCCAGGGGACGGGCCGGAGGAGGAGGAGGAGGTAGTGGACATTACAGATGGTCCAGGGGACGGGTCAGAGGAACAGGAGGAGGAGGTGCAGGAGGAGGAGGAGGAGGTGGCAACGACAGATACTGCCAAGGTGACAGAGGCGCCCGTCTCTCAGCTCTCCCAGAAACACCTCTTCTGGTTCCCCTCCGAGGCCTTCCAGGAGGAGGGGCACCCTGCGCCAACCCAGCCGCCAATCACACAAACCACACCCCCGGAGGGTGACCGTGTCAGAGCTTCCGGTGGCCAATCAGAGGAGAGTAAAGAGGATGACAGTCAAGAAGGTCACTACCAACTCCCCGCCGACCGCGATCATCAAGAGGAGGATGAGCTGGACCAACACACCCATGAAGACAGTCACCATGACGACCTTGACGACAGTCACCAACACACCCATGAAGACAGTCACCATGACGACCTTGACGACAGTCACCAACACACCCATGAAGACAGTCACCACGATGACCATGACCGCAAAGATGACAGTCTCCCCGACGACCATGACGACCATGATGATGGTCACCATGACGACCATGAGGACAGTCACCACGATGACCATGACAGCAAAGATGACAGTCTCCCTGACGACCATGATGACAGTCACCATGACAACCATGACAGCAAAGATGACAGTCTCCCCGACGACCATGATGACGGTCACCCTGACGACCATACAAAACATTACACTCCGGATGAGGGAGAAGACAAGGGCCACGAAGACAGTGACGAACAGGACGACCGCATGAAACATTACATTCCGGCCGAGGGAGAAGACAAGCGGGACAAGGGCAGTGTGGACGAACACGACGACCACTATGACATGGGCGAACACGAAGAGGACCGCGAGCCTGTCCGTCCCGGCAGCCAAGGCGAACACGATGACCGAGACGAGGGCCACGACCATGAGGGCCACGACCATGAGGGTCACGACCATGAGGGTCACGACCATGACCATGAGGGTCACGACCACAGCCACGAGGGTCACGACCACAGCCACGAGGGTCACGACCACGACGTGACTGAAGAAGACCGCAGTGAACAGCGTCCTGATGAGTCATCAGAGGAACATCCAGACCGCGACCACGGAGACGGAGACCAGGATGGACACGAAGACCACGGCGAAGACGACAGCTACACTGACCGCGATCGCCATGACGACCGTGACCACGGCGATCATACCGATCATACCGATGACGACAATGAGGATGACCAGGTGGCCGTCTTCACGGTCACGGACGAGCCCCCAACCGTCACTCAGGGAGCGGATCCCGCGAGCACCACAGACGACACCTGGCTGGACGGCTACCCCATCGCTCCGGAGGAGAGCGAGAAGGCCGGGTCCACGGAGGAAGGGGCGGGACCCGGAGAGCAGGAGGAGGGGCTTGTTGTCATGGTGACGGACAGGCCTAACGAAG
Source organism: Notolepis coatsorum (assembly GCF_963971535.1). NCBI lineage: Eukaryota > Metazoa > Chordata > Actinopteri > Aulopiformes > Paralepididae > Notolepis > Notolepis coatsorum. Next base: position 98,437,819 of record NC_140168.1, read on the forward strand.
TGGAGGCTCCCGAATCCCTCACCCCCACGACCTCCCCCCCGGCCGTCAGCCCCGAGCCCTCGGACCCCGACGCTCATGACTCTGACAGACGCCCTTTGGTTCCCACGCGCTCCAGGGAGGAGTCCCCCAGCGAGGGGCCCTTCCCGGACCAAGGCCCCGCGCCCACGGGCCACGTCGATGAAAACCTAACCGGGCAGGCCGGGGGGAGGGGCGGGGCGGAGGGGGAGACGACCTGTGCGGGGGGCGAGGAGGAGGAGGACTGTCCTCCCCCTCCCCCGGAGTCATCCGGCCGGGGGCCCACCGTAGCGGCCATCATTGTGGCCGTCTGTGCGGTCGCCACGGCGGCCGTCGTCGGGGTGTGGTGTTACCGGCGGCGACAGCAGAAGAGCTCGGTGTACAAGATGAACGGGAAGGGTCAGAGTCAGAGCAGACACGGCCAGCAGATAGAGATGCAGCAGAAGGTGTAGGAGGGAAGGATGGGAGAGAGAAAGGGAGAAAGCGGAGAGGGTTGGACATGGAGGGGGAACGCGAAGACACTGGGAACGCAAAGGGAAGAACTGATGCAACGGAAAAGGGGGCGAGGCAATTTTGAGAAGACTTTGGGAAGAAAGTAGAGCCCCTCCCCCATGTCTCTAGATCTGAAAGTCTTGGATGGGTATAAGAAAGATGGCTATGGTTACCACCATGCCCATAGAATTAGCCGTTTTTAATTATACCTTTCCAACTCTTTCGAATCTCCAGTATAGGTGAAAATGTCATGGGGCTGTTTCTGAACGAGGCTAGGGTCGAAGAAGACTAAGATAGGATGAGAGAAGTGGCTATGAAGACTAGCCACAGCGGAAGACAATCTCTGCCTGAAATTAAAAGAGACTTCAACCTCCAAAGCCCTTGGATATTGTGGTAAAAATTATCCGAAGTGTATTATTGCTGTGTAATTTTTGTTTTGTTACGCTGACTTCATTGATCGCTCTATCGATTGATCATTTAGCTGTATTAGTTGTGTTGTCCTTGTTTTCGTGTCAACAGATGTCCTTTTCTGTTTTGTGTTATCGCGTTTTGTGTACTTCACGACAAGGGGACTGAAGTCAGGAACACTTCAGATCACCGCAGACGGTTTTGGGAGTTGCTAGATGTGCTCTGGGACTCTGAGATTTCTAGAGTTGACTCTGTCTCCCAACTCTTGCCTATAGGAGTCCAAAGGAATCAACCCTTCAACCCCCGAATATTTAAGACAAACAGATCAGTGTTTTTTGGTGGCAGGAGCTGCCACTGACTTGGTTGCTGGAGAGATTGCTGACCGGTGTGCTTTCGCGCCCCCGCTAGCCCTGCTATTGTGACGTCTAGCGTTTATAAATGCACCATTTCACCAGGTCAGCTGTGCATTTGCATTGAAATTTGAAGGTTTTCAGAATCAAAGAGTAAATCAATTGCATATCCACTTCCTAGATTCCTAATAAGGAGGCAAGCTGGACTCTCTAACTCGTCAGACTCAGTGTGCGCACAAAACAAGGAGGCAAAATCATAACATAAATGAACAACAGGGCAGAGCACAATATATTTGCATTAGTTAGCCACGCTAGTGATCTAAACAATCCATCCATGCCAAAGCTAGATGTGTAGAAAGACTCACACTCACGGCCGGGCTGAGCCTAAATGACATCCAGCCGGTTTCGTTTGAAAGGAAAGGGAGTGTCATGGTTTCTCCATAGAGGCCTAGTGTAGTTTAGCAGTGGGTGTTGCTGATTGGCTCAAACACGTTGTGTTTACAAACAAGAAACCCATCTATAGGGTTGCGATACCCGCTCCATTCAGCACTGTACCAGTGCAGATAAGAACCAGAACCCATTAGCCTTAACCCTTTCACTACCACACTACCAAAGGGTTAACCCTTTCACTGCGACAATACAGAAGGTTAACCCTTTCACTGCGACAATACAGAAGGTTAACCCTTTCACTACCACACTACAGACGGTTAACCAGTCTGTAGTGTGGTAGTGAAAGGGTTAACCTTCTGTAGTGTTAACGAATAGAGGAGGGGAATAAAACACTGGGTTGTTCGAGGTTCTTCAAACCGACGACCAATCATCTAGTCATCTCAATCATCTAGGGCGGGACTAAACTTGAGTGGCAGGAGACGTCGTAAAATAGTTTGGAAAGGGGAGGAGAATTCCGACGGAGGGAGTCGGCCAATGGGAGAGTGGCGCCCCACCCTCGTAGCATCCCGCAGGTCAGACTGGGTCCGACGCTGAAGAGAAGAGGTGATGAAAACAGTTATATCGGGTGAGGAGAGAAAGAGATGGAGATCGCAGAGGGGGAGGAGAGACAGAAAAGGGAGAGGAGAGGTGGGAGTGAGAAGGAATGAACGATGAGGAGAGGCGTTTTTAAGACTTCCGGATCTGCCCGGATCGGTCTGTGTTGGTTTTGACAGAGATTTAGAGGGGAGGGGGAGAGGGGGCGACCAGACTGCAGACTCAGCTTGTGTGTGTGTGTGTGTGTGTGTGTGTATGTGTGTATGTAAGTATGTCTGTGTGAGAGAAAGAAAGAGAGAGAGAGAGAGAGAGAGAGAGAGAGAGAGAGAGAGAGAGAGAGAGAGAGAGAGAGAGAGAGAGAGAGAGAGAGAGAGAGAGAGAAGGGGGGGGTTTGTGAGTCAAATAGTAAATGTGTGTGTGTGTCATATCAGTGTGATGTGTTTGAAGGTTCCTAGTGTAGTCCAGAGTCCCCCCCCCCCCCCCCCCCCCACACACACACCAGAAATCAAATAACCAGCCTGTACAATTTAAAGGAATATATAACTTGTTTTAACAAGCCTATTTTTTGAGGCTGTGAGCAAAACAAGGTTCAAGCCGCGTCGTAGCCAACAGCCCCGTGGTAGAAGCTCAATCACTGTCGTTTGGACAGCGAAGCGTCTTCATCAGGCCCTGATGTGATCTGAGACGCCCCGATGAAGAAGACAGCTCTACGGTCCAAACGTCTGTGTTCAAAGCAGCTAGACGGAGCTACGTGGAGTGTGTGACATTCCTTCTGATGCGAGTCTCGCCGCCAGTAGCTACCTCATAAGGACTGCGGTGTGCGCTTAGTACTGTACCTACTCTTTCACTTGGGATACTATTGGAAGCAGAAAGTATTAGCTAGCACTGCAAGAGGCAGTCCGGGGGGGTGGAGAGGCGATGTTTCAAACTGCTCCCTGTAGCCAGAACCTTTTCCATGTCAAGGACGCGTGAAGATTTTCCCTAAGCGGGTTGTACTTCCGCGTTCGGTTTGCGCGATCTGATTGGCCACTGACGTTTCTGGTCATGTGACATGTGCGCCAATCGTGTGACGCCTAGTTCTGCGCCTATTTCCGGCCCTAACAGCCTGCAAACTACCTAACGCCTAGTTCATCACTGGTTAAGCTTAGGCGACTCTTTCGAAGTTGGTTAAGGTTAGAGTTTGGAATCAGGGCTGGTGTTCTATCGCCCTGCTCTAAGACAAACGCTAACCTTAACCAACTTCGAAAGAGTGCCTAAGCTTAACCTGTGGCAGAACTAGGCGTCACACGATTGGCGCACATGTCACATGACCAGAAACGTCAGTGGTCAATCAGATTGCGCAAACCGAACGCGGATGTACAACCCGCTTAGGGAAAATATTAATGCGTCAAATTGATACCCGTTAGGCTGCTGACCCTCGTTTGATAAGATTTAGTCTCAGGGACCCCCATCTGAGGAGATGTTTGTTGTTAAATATGATTTAAGTCCAGAATTCCACAACTGTCTATCCTGTAGTTGAGGAGACAGCAGTGGAGAGAGTGAAACCTATGATCAGCACACTCAGCACATTCTCTCATCGGGCATCAACTTCTAGTGAATTCAATGTAATTAAACTATTCCTAAATGAATTTTTCTGGGGATCCCTGTACCGCTGGGGATCCCTGTACCACTGGGGATCCTCGGACCCCACGTAAAAAAATATAATTTTTATTTTCTTAATTATTTTAGAAATTGGTCATCTAATAAATACTGATAATTTCTGCTTCCAATATCTCCAAAACCAAAACAGTGGTGGTGTACATGCTACCAAGGAGACTCGAGACACTTCCTTGTAGATACTTCTACTTTACCATATATCTTTTTTTATTTCTATATTCCTTTTTATATTATTCTAGATGTGTTGGTTATTGCCAAGCCAAATTCCTTGTACGTGTAACATACTTAACCGTACTTAATCTAAACCTAGATTCTGATCTCCTGAAACTTCACAAGGACTTAAAGGGGTACTTCACCTACAATGCTGATTTATTTTGCACATAATCTCATGCACATCCAAAAACCAGTTTTGCACAGTTTTATTTGGACAGTTCTTGAGAGTAAATGAGCTAGAATGTGGCCACCAGTGATGTTATGTGGCCACCAGTGATGTCATCGGGGGCATTGAATCCTTGTGTTGTCTTAATTATTAGCTCCATAAAATTATGTATATGAAGAAATAGTAATACCTTGGCTTATAGGGACTGTTATTATTTAATTGAGCTGTACTTAATTGATTGATTGATTGAATACTTTATTGACACAACAGTAAGACAACATTTGAACAATAACAATGTCATAACGCTGGTCAAATGGATAGGACACAATAAAGCCATGGCTTGTTTCCATTGTGGTCCATTTACATAAAACACAAAAAGGCACAAAAACACGAATGAACATGTACACAGACAGGACACCCTAAATGTAAGTATAAAAACACCTTAACACAAAACAAGGATTCAATGTAACCGATGACACGACAGGTGGTCATATTCAAACTCATGTACTCTCAATAACTGTCAAACTAAACAAATGTGTGCCAAACTGTTTTGCGATTTTTGGATGTGTGCGAGATTATGTAGATGTAGAAAGTAAATCAGCATTGTTTTTTTTTGGTGCCCCTTTAACTAAAGAAGACACTGGAGCAAACATGTCATATAGCTTATTTTTATTACAAGGTGCAAGGACTAACGTTTCCTTCTTTAGCAGATAACAAATCAGGTAGGTGAACTATCCCTTTTTCAAAATGTATGCCTAAAACCAGTTTGAACCAGTTTGAACCCGACTGGACCAGACAGGCTCGATTCGGGTCCGCCTAGATTTTCCCACTTTATTACCTGGGTTTGTGTTGCCTGGGCTCAGATTCTAAAACACTGCTATTATTGATTGAATTGTCGCAAATAATCCATCATTTTGGTATTTTAGTCACCAAAAAGTTACCTTAGACACAAATAATTCAGGTTCTGACTTTTCTTTTGTTATATTTTTAGGCAAAATTTCGAAGTGATTATAATTGTAGCCTTTTATTAACACTTTCAGTGCCAGTTCAAGCACGATTTAGTGCTTGAATGCCCACCATCCACTTCAATGTTAGTGTTAATAACGCCTAATCTATGTTTAAAATTATGGCTATGTGTCTAATCTGCCCGTCGCTTATCAATGACTCGTTTTCCAGTTAACATTGTCGAAGCGGATTGTTTTTTTATCGGTTTATTTCCGTTTTATAGCATTTTGAAAAGCCCTTGTTTTCAAGGAAAATATAAATATTCCATGATAATCGCCCTTTTCTGGAATATGCTAAAAACGTTGAAATTTTTCGGCTTATTTATCAATTGTTTTCAAATAAACGCTAGATTATCGATAGTATATGTGTACGTATGCACGCTATATAGGCGATCTGAAAAATCGATTCTCTGATTTCCTCAAAGCGATCGCGCACACACAGACAGATCACACAGGGCAAACGCTGAGATCTCAGCGAATACAACTCTGATTATCCCAAGACTTGTAAAATAGATTCCTTACCTCAGATCAGATGTTCTCCAAAAAGATCATTCCAATTCCTGATCGCCATTCCAAAAATCGATCGCTTTTATTGATCCAACGCTACATACTGTACACATGTATTCCACGCTGTTCTGAGGGTCCACAATGAATCCGATCGGCTCGGGTTACATGCCTGAGAAGTAAAATGTGGATTCCGGATTTTTCTTTTCTCATCCATTTTCATTGAGTCCATTCCAAAAGGGTGCATTACCATCTGGGAGACGATAGGGGGCGGTTTTTTCACATCTGAGCTCCTACAGGGGCTGCATACCAACGGGAGACTTGGTTGATGAAATATGAATTCAGATCGCTAATAAAAAAAGAAACCGCTAATTGTCGTGGTGGGCACTGAAAGTGTTAATAAGGGGCGGGAAATCCTTTTCATTTTAGGTCTAAAATTCCTTACCTCAGATCAGATGTTCTCCAAAAAGATCATTCCAATTCCTGATCGCCATTCCAAAAATCGATCGCTTTTATTGATCCAACGCTACATACTGTACACATGTATTCCACGCTGTTCTGAGGGTCCACAATGAATCCGATCGGCTCGGGTTACATGCCTGAGAAGTAAAATGTGGATTCCGGATTTTTCTTTTCTCATCCATTTTCATTGAGTCCATTCCAAAAGGGTGCATTACCATCTGGGAGACGATAGGGGGCGGTTTTTTCACATCTGAGCTCCTACAGGGGCTGCATACCAACGGGAGACTTGGTTGATGAAATATGAATTCAGATCGCTAATAAAAAAAGAAACCGCTAATTGTCGTGGTGGGCACTGAAAGTGTTAATAAGGGGCGGGAAATCCTTTTCATTTTAGGTCTAAAATTCTTTATAAAAAAATTTACGTTTTTGCAATTTCACATGGACAGTCCAATAGGGTCATATAATATATAATATAATAGGGAAACAGGTCTGAATCTGATGCTTTCCTCCCGGTTCATGTTTGACGTATGACGACACAGAACATGACCAAATACCCACTTCCTGAGTGTATTGTAAATGAATTGACCCCAACAACCCCAATTTCAGATTATGTTTTTCATTTATTTGTTACTGATTTTTAACATCCAGTGTTCTCAGTTATTTTGTAAAAAGTTTCAATATTAATTATCTCACAACTTTTCTTTTAGTCGTAAACCGTTTGTTGAGTAGGGTTTAGTCATGGGGGGGGGGGGGTCAATTATTCTATTTTTGATTTCTATCTGAAACAGTTTTTTTAAGTAGCCTATAATGTTCAAAGATATTCTAAATGTTTTTTTTCTTTCTTTTTCATGTCATCTGAACTGAAATTAAATTGACCCTATGTGGTTAGGGGGGACGTGGGGAGCGAATGTTCTTGTAAAGGTTTTGTGTATGTTTATGTAAATATGAACTCTTTACTGTATTAACCGACTGTGTTATATAAGCTGTAGACTAAATGGTTGATAGAAGATGAAACATAACTCACTTTCTTTCCAATGTCTGCGGGACATTAAAAACTAGGTTTTTTTAATGTCCTTGGGACACAGTGGCAGGTGGACTCCACAGTTTGCTGTACCAGAAACGTTCATTATCTTACCAGCCTGAGACATTTTAGAATAGAGCAGAATTTATAGAACTTTAGCTAGTTTTTAAATCCATGGTCGACACTTCTCATAGTGGCAGAAGAAGACTGACTATGCAGTGCATGATGGGAAATTAAAACCAGCCACCAGCCAAGTGCTGATACATTTTGTGCTGTGGCTGGTTTTAATTTCCCATCATGCACTGCATAGTCAGTCTTCTTCTGCCACTATGAGGTAACATGTCCTCCTCGTGTCTCGCACAGGGTCCAGTACTACTAGATCCACTCCACCATAGACATATATAAAGGCTAGATGACTCACCCGCGCTGCTGGCCAATGGTGACTGACGTTGCCACATGGCGGCCATCTTGCCACAGGCAGCACGCCCACTCATAACATGAATGTCTATAGTGCATGTACTATTCAAATAACCATAGCTGGCTCAATTTTCAAACGGTTTGATTTGTTATAAACGTCAAGAGATGTGGTTATCATACTGCATACTTATAATGGACTTTCATATGAAAATTATTTCAACATGTCCAAGTGCCCTGAATCATAGCCACGTTAATAACGTTTGTAATAAACCAAACCGTTTGTAAATCGGTTGAACATTTAGCAAGCTATGGTTATTTCAATAGTACCTGTATCATAGACATTCATGTTATGAGTGGGCGTGCTGCCTGTGACAAGATGGCCGCCCACACTGGACACTCCGCTTGCACCATCTAGTTATATATACATCTATGCACTCCACTGCCTGATACTAGGCCTACTAGCTGCCGTGTCACACCACACACTTGATACACAAGTACTGCACTCAACAGTGTTGGACGATAGTTCTGGGTTTAAATGGATGACGCGGGGGGAGAGACAGCGGCGTTGGCGGAAACAACAGACAAAAGTATTTCTGACTAGTCAGCTGGATGAAGACTGATGGGTAATTCTTGATGTTTTGACTAACTTGTCAAAATTAAATGTGGATATTGGCTGAACTGTCTTGTTGCAGCCATACCAACTGATCTAATTATAACAACATTTGGGGACGTTATTTCATGGTCATATCTGGCAGACTAATCGTACTTCTTGTCAGGTGACCGGTGTCTTTTGGAATGTAGACGTTTGCCCCAAATTGTCTTTTTAGTTCAGTTCATTTGACGGTTGAGGATAAAACACGTGACTGCCGTGTGATTATGTATAATAAACACAGACGTAGTTCCATTGTGGTTCTTAATGCAAAAAACAGAAATGGTGGCAATGTGACAGTATTGACAATTGAGGTTTAGGATTTCAAGGTTTGGGTCTGGAATCACCCAGAACCTGTCCACAAACACAACTGTCACCATGAACGATGAACGAGGAAAAAAACAAAGGTTGTTGTTGACAATTGCAGTCGGGCTGTTGTCTAGGAGGTCAACCAGGCTAGCTTGGGTCCAAAGGAGCCCATGATGAAGAACGACCTCACATGGGACAAGTGTTGTGACGAGTAGGGTCCATGTCGTCAGGCCTTGTGGCCCCCGGCCCCTGGAACCTCTTACTATGGCCCTGATTCACACGCAAAAGCGTTGGATGAATATATTTCACTGTTTCTTCTTCATGTCAAACAGCCTGCTATGTGTGGCGCTAGGACGAAGTGTGTGTTCTGTACGTGTTCTCTGGGTCACAATAAACTCATAAACCTGCGACTCTGTGGTTATTATGGTGCCCTGTCTGTTTTTAGATCACCGTTAGCCACGCTGCCCCTAGTGGCAACTCACAGGCATTGCCCTTTCATGGACGTAAGTAACGAGCAACCGTTGTGATTGGAGGAGGAAGAAAAGAGGGCGGGTTTGAAATAGGGCAATTGGCTTTACCGGTTAGACCCCCGAGAAATTTACTGTTTGTAAACAATGAGGACATTTTGGTGCCCTGCCTCTGTGTATAAAGGCTTTCATTCAGAATGACCCTGGAGACTCACACCAAAAGATACCGTACCATTGCTCAGCCGGGCTGTCAATCATTCATGGCCCACTAAGCTTGGGGCTCCTTGTGGTTTGATGAAGGTGCCCTGGGGTTGGTGGGTTCATGGGTGAGGGGTGGGGGGCTGAGGGTATAAGAGGGTGGTACACCTGAGAGTGCGGTCTTTTGGTGTATGGGAAGCAAGACGTCCCTGTGTGGGAATGGCGCCTCTCAGTGTCGGACTGTGAACAAGAGAGCGGAGCGACCTGTAACCAACGGAGTCTTGGTGGTTGTTGTCTCTTGGTGCCTGACAGAGAGCGGAGCAGCCGGTAACCAACGGAGTAACTTAGCTAGCTAACTGTTAGCATAGCAGCGTATCCGGTAGCTAAGTGTAGCTAACCGGCAGTGTAGCGTAGATAACTCTCTTTGTACAGTAACTGTATGGCGTGGGTTATAAAGCGACCGTTTCCCGTGAGTACCGTGTGGACAATCCTCTCCCTACTAGCTACATTCGTTACAATACGTTCATGGTTTGGTTTCGGAAGTTTTCAAATAACCAAAAATAGTTTTGCCTACAAGATGATGCTGAGAATAAGATGCTTGTTTGTAAGTGTGTGTGAGAATGTTTGTTTGTGATTCTAACATCTAAACGGTGTCACTTTGGCCTGTGACCTGCTCCAGACAATCAGATTTTTACGGTATACCTCTCGTGAACTTTGACTCCCCCAAAAAAAACTCCCACGTGGTCCTAAAAGCTATGACAAACTGCCAACATTTTGAGACAATAGAGGCAAGCAATTATCACTGCATCAAGTTTCTATTACAGTTCTTACACACATTTTATCTACATTAGATTATTAGATCTTCAACAATATTATGTATAGTATTCCATTTGCTTATGATATCTGTATCCTTATGCTGAAACCAAAATTACTTTAACCCTTTGTCTCTTTATGCAGTTGTTAAAAACGTAAACTCCAAATTATGTCCAAGATGGAGGTGAATGGCACTATGTTTGTGACATTTAAAGTACCAAAATATAATTTTAAATTTTTTTACTCAAAAACAATGTCTCTTTCCAGAAATCATGACCTGTTTACTCAAGCTCATCCTCAGACCTGGTTGTGAACAGTTTAATTTAGGAACTATTTTCTACCAAAGTACACCCCCATTCATTATTATATTATCAAGTATTTTTGGGCGCTTTGAGCGCCATAAACCAAATGCCATTCAGCCATTCTGGACGATCTGGTGAGGGGGAAGATATGTTTATTTTTAACATTTTGGGTGAACTGCCCTTTTAAGTTCAAACGCCAATCTTTTCCTGATCCGTGATCAGGGCCCATAAACGCTGGTCTGGGGTCAGTGACCAGGAACACTTGTCTTCATGACCTTATTTAAACTAACAGACTGAAACTGACTCTATATCAGTACTTCCACTGTCACTTTGAGAGACCTTGCGACTATGAACCCTGGTCAGAAGACACCCGTATGAAGGGAAAGAGGGGGGAAAGACGGGGAAGGAGGGCGCGGTGGATAGAAGGGGAGGAAAGAACGAGGGGTAAAGGTAGACAGATGAGTGAGAACTCCAGATAGAGAGAGAGAGAGACATAGAGAGAGAGTAAGAGAGAGAGAATGTTCCCCTGTGGGGTTTTCACACTTCCCTGTGATAAACTGCATGGAGACTCAATGTTCAAACATTATTAAACAGTTCAGTGTTTTCTCTGGCTGCACTCCTCCGCTGATCAGGTTTCATCAGATGGACCCACATAACCACTCTCTCTCTCTCTCTCCCTCCTTCCCATCTCCTACCTGCGGGAAGCAGGGCAAGCTCTCGTTCAGGACGTGTCTATATTTTCTACAACGGAGTTCGGCGATTTGCGAATCTGATTGGCCACTGACGTTTCTGGTCATGTGACATGTGCGCCCAATAGCGTGACGAGCTGTGTCTTTGCCCATTTCCGCGTCGAACAGCCTGCAAAGCACCTGGCGTTCTATCGCCATGCTCTAAGACAAACTCTAACCTTAACCGACTTCGAACGAGCGCCTAAGCCTAACCAGTGTAGAAACTTGCGGTCCCACGATTGGGCGTACATGTCACATGACCAGAAATGACTGGCCAATCAGATTCGCAAATCGCCAAACTCCGTTGTAGAAAAATAACAGGCGTTCAGGACCACGTTCCTACCTGCGGGAAGCAGAGCGAGCTCTCGTTCAGGACCACAGGAAGCAGAGCGAGCTCTCGTTCAGGACCACAGGAAGCAGAGCGAGCTCTCGTTCAGGACCACAGGAAGCAGAGCGAGCTCTCGTTCAGGACCACAGGAAGCAGAGCGAGCTCTCGTTCAGGACCACAGGAAGCAGAGCGAGCTCTCGTTCAGGACCACAGGAAGCAGCGCGAGCTCTCGTTCAGGACCACGGGAAGCAGAGCGAGCTCTCGTTCAGGACCACAGGAAGCAGCAGAGACTCTCGTTCAGGACCACAGGAAGCAGAGTGAGCTCTCGTTCAGGACCACAGGAAGCAGAGCGAGCTCTCGTTCAGGACCACGGGAAGCAGCAGAGACTCTCGTTCAGGACCACGGGAAGCAGCAGAGACTCTCGTTCAGGACCACAGGAAGCAGCAGAGACTCTCGTTCAGGACCACGGGAAGCAGCAGAGACTCTCGTTCAGGACCACGGGAAGCAGAGCGAGCTCTCGTTCAGGACCACAGGAAGCAGAGCGAGCTCTCGTTCAGGACCACAGGAAGCAGCAGAGACTCTCGTTCAGGACCACGGGAAGCAGAGCGAGCTCTCGTTCAGGACCACGGGAAGCAGCAGAGACTCTCGTTCAGGACCACAGGAAGCAGAGCGAGCTCTCGTTCAGGACCACGGGAAGCAGAGTGAGCTCTCGTTCAGGACCACAGGAAGCAGCAGAGGCTCTCGTTCAGGACCACGGGAAGCAGCAGAGGCTCTCGTTCAGGACCACGGGAAGCAGAGCGAGCTCTCGTTCAGGACCACAGGAAGCAGCAGAGACTCTCGTTCAGGACCACAGGAAGCAGGGCGAGCTCTCGTTCAGGACCACAGGAAGCAGCAGAGACTCTCGTTCAGGACCACAGGAAGCAGAGCGAGCTCTCGTTCAGGACCACAAGAAGCAGAGCGAGCTCTCGTTCAGGACCACAGGAAGCAGCAGAGGCTCTCGTTCAGGACCACAGGAAGCAGGGCGAGCTCTCGTTCAGGACCACGGGAAGCAGAGCGAGCTCTCGTTCAGGACCACAGGAAGCAGCAGAGACTCTCATTCAGGACCACAGGAAGCAGCAGAGGCTCTCGTTCAGGACCACAGGAAGCAGCAGAGACTCTCGTTCAGGACCACGGGAAGCAGCAGAGACTCTCGTTCAGGACCACAGGAAGCAGAGCGAGCTCTCGTTCAGGACCACAGGAAGCAGAGCGAGCTCTCGTTCAGGACCACAGGAAGCAGGGCGAGCTCTCGTTCAGGACCACGGGAAGCAGAGCGAGCTCTCGTTCAGGACCACAGGAAGCAGGGCGAGCTCTCGTTCAGGACCACGGGAAGCAGCAGAGACTCTCGTTCAGGACCACAGGAAGCAGCAGAGACTCTCGTTCAGGACCACGGGAAGCAGAGCGAGCTCTCGTTCAGGACCACAGGAAGCAGAGCGAGCTCTCATTCAGGACCACAGGAAGCAGAGCGAGCTCTCGTTCAGGACCACAGGAAGCAGCAGAGACTCTCGTTCAGGACCACAGGAAGCAGCAGAGGCTCTCGTTCAGGACCACAGGAAGCAGAGCGAGCTCTCGTTCAGGACCACAGGAAGCAGAGCGAGCTCTCGTTCAGGACCACAGGAAGCAGAGCGAGCTCTCGTTCAGGACCACGGGAAGCAGAGCGAGCTCTCGTTCAGGACCACAGGAAGCAGAGCGAGCTCTCGTTCAGGACCACAGGAAGCAGAGCGAGCTCTCGTTCAGGACCACAGGAAGCAGAGCGAGCTCTCGTTCAGGACCACAGGAAGCAGAGCGAGCTCTCGTTCAGGACCACAGGAAGCAGAGCGAGCTCTCGTTCAGGACCACGGGAAGCAGAGCGAGCTCTCGTTCAGGACCACAGGAAGCAGAGCGAGCTCTCGTTCAGGACCACAGGAAGCAGAGCGAGCTCTCGTTCAGGACCACAGGAAGCAGAGCGAGCTCTCGTTCAGGACCACGGGAAGCAGCAGAGGCTCTCGTTCAGGACCACAGGAAGCAGCAGAGACTCTCGTTCAGGACCACAGGAAGCAGAGCGAGCTCTCGTTCAGGACCACAGGAAGCAGCAGAGGCTCTCGTTCAGGACCACAGGAAGCAGAGCGAGCTCTCGTTCAGGACCACAGGAAGCAGCAGAGGCTCTCGTTCAGGACCACGGGAAGCAGAGCGAGCTCTCGTTCAGGACCACAGGAAGCAGAGTGAGCTCTCGTTCAGGACCACAGGAAGCAGCAGAGGCTCTCGTTCAGGACCACAGGAAGCAGAGCGAGCTCTCGTTCAGGACCACAGGAAGCAGAGCGAGCTCTCGTTCAGGACCACGGGAAGCAGCAGAGGCTCTCGTTCAGGACCACGGGAAGCAGAGCGAGCTCTCGTTCAGGACCACAGGAAGCAGAGCGAGCTCTCGTTCAGGACCACAGGAAGCCGAGCAAGCTCTCGTTCAGGACCACAGGAAGCAGAGCAAGCTCTCGTTCAGGACCACAGGAAGCAGAGCGAGCTCTCGTTCAGGACCACGGGAAGCAGAGCGAGCTCTCGTTCAGGACCACAGGAAGCAGCAGAGACTCTCGTTCAGGACCACGGGAAGCAGAGCGAGCTCTCGTTCAGGACCACAGGAAGCAGCAGAGGCTCTCGTTCAGGACCACAGGAAGCAGAGCGAGCTCTCGTTCAGGACCACAGGAAGCAGCAGAGACTCTCGTTCAGGACCACGGGAAGCAGCAGAGACTCTCGTTCAGGACCACAGGAAGCAGAGCGAGCTCTCGTTCAGGACCACGGGAAGCAGAGCGAGCTCTCGTTCAGGACCACGGGAAGCAGCGCAGGCTCTCGTTCAGGACCACAGGAAGCAGCAGAGGCTCTCGTTCAGGACCACAGGAAGCAGAGCGAGCTCTCGTTCAGGACCACAGGAAGCAGCAGAGACTCTCGTTCAGGACCACAGGAAGCAGCAGAGACTCTCGTTCAGGACCACAGGAAGCAGAGCGAGCTCTCGTTCAGGACCACAGGAAGCAGAGCGAGCTCTCGTTCAGGACCACAGGAAGCAGAGCGAGCTCTCGTTCAGGACCACAGGAAGCAGAGCGAGCTCTCGTTCAGGACCACAGGAAGCAGCAGAGGCTCTCGTTCAGGACCACAGGAAGCAGCAGAGACTCTCGTTCAGGACCACAGGAAGCAGAGCGAGCTCTCGTTCAGGACCACGGGAAGCAGAGCGAGCTCTCGTTCAGGACCACAGGAAGCAGAGCGAGCTCTCGTTCAGGACCACAGGAAGCAGAGCGAGCTCTCGTTCAGGACCACAGGAAGCAGCAGAGACTCTCGTTCAGGACCACAGGAAGCAGAGCGAGCTCTCGTTCAGGACCACAGGAAGCAGCAGAGACTCTCGTTCAGGACCACAGGAAGCAGAGCGAGCTCTCGTTCAGGACCACAGGAAGCAGAGCGAGCTCTCGTTCAGGACCACGGGAAGCAGAGCGAGCTCTCGTTCAGGACCACAGGAAGCAGAGCGAGCTCTCGTTCAGGACCACAGGAAGCAGAGCGAGCTCTCGTTCAGGACCACGGGAAGCAGAGCAAGCTCTCGTTCAGGACCACAGGAAGCAGAGCAAGCTCTCGTTCAGGACCACGGGAAGCAGAGCGAGCTCTCGTTCAGGACCACAGGAAGCAGCGTAAGCTCTCGTTCAGGACCACAGGAAGCAGCAGAGACTCTCGTTCAGGACCACAGGAAGCAGAGCGAGCTCTCGTTCAGGACCACAGGAAGCAGCGTAAGCTCTCGTTCAGGACCACAGGAAGCAGCAGAGACTCTCGTTCAGGACCACGGGAAGCAGCAGAGACTCTCGTTCAGGACCACAGGAAGCAGCAGAGACTCTCGTTCAGGACCGCGGGAAGCAGCAGAGACTCTCGTTCAGGACCGCGGGAAGCAGAGCGAGCTCTCGTTCAGGACCACAGGAAGCAGAGCGAGCTCTCGTTCAGGACCACAGGAAGCAGAGCGAGCTCTCGTTCAGGACCACAGGAAGCAGAGCGAGCTCTCGTTCAGGACCACAGGAAGCAGCAGAGGCTCTCGTTCAGGACCACAGGAAGCAGCAGAGACTCTCGTTCAGGACCACAGGAAGCAGAGCGAGCTCTCGTTCAGGACCACGGGAAGCAGAGCGAGCTCTCGTTCAGGACCACAGGAAGCAGAGCGAGCTCTCGTTCAGGACCACGGGAAGCAGCAGAGGCTCTCGTTCAGGACCACGGGAAGCAGAGCGAGCTCTCGTTCAGGACCACAGGAAGCAGAGCGAGCTCTCGTTCAGGACCACAGGAAGCCGAGCAAGCTCTCGTTCAGGACCACAGGAAGCAGAGCAAGCTCTCGTTCAGGACCACAGGAAGCAGAGCGAGCTCTCGTTCAGGACCACGGGAAGCAGAGCGAGCTCTCGTTCAGGACCACAGGAAGCAGCAGAGACTCTCGTTCAGGACCACGGGAAGCAGAGCGAGCTCTCGTTCAGGACCACAGGAAGCAGCAGAGGCTCTCGTTCAGGACCACAGGAAGCAGAGCGAGCTCTCGTTCAGGACCACAGGAAGCAGCAGAGACTCTCGTTCAGGACCACGGGAAGCAGCAGAGACTCTCGTTCAGGACCACAGGAAGCAGAGCGAGCTCTCGTTCAGGACCACGGGAAGCAGAGCGAGCTCTCGTTCAGGACCACGGGAAGCAGCGCAGGCTCTCGTTCAGGACCACAGGAAGCAGCAGAGGCTCTCGTTCAGGACCACAGGAAGCAGAGCGAGCTCTCGTTCAGGACCACAGGAAGCAGCAGAGACTCTCGTTCAGGACCACAGGAAGCAGCAGAGACTCTCGTTCAGGACCACAGGAAGCAGAGCGAGCTCTCGTTCAGGACCACAGGAAGCAGAGCGAGCTCTCGTTCAGGACCACAGGAAGCAGAGCGAGCTCTCGTTCAGGACCACAGGAAGCAGAGCGAGCTCTCGTTCAGGACCACAGGAAGCAGCAGAGGCTCTCGTTCAGGACCACAGGAAGCAGCAGAGACTCTCGTTCAGGACCACAGGAAGCAGAGCGAGCTCTCGTTCAGGACCACGGGAAGCAGAGCGAGCTCTCGTTCAGGACCACAGGAAGCAGAGCGAGCTCTCGTTCAGGACCACAGGAAGCAGAGCGAGCTCTCGTTCAGGACCACAGGAAGCAGCAGAGACTCTCGTTCAGGACCACAGGAAGCAGAGCGAGCTCTCGTTCAGGACCACAGGAAGCAGCAGAGACTCTCGTTCAGGACCACAGGAAGCAGAGCGAGCTCTCGTTCAGGACCACAGGAAGCAGAGCGAGCTCTCGTTCAGGACCACGGGAAGCAGAGCGAGCTCTCGTTCAGGACCACAGGAAGCAGAGCGAGCTCTCGTTCAGGACCACAGGAAGCAGAGCGAGCTCTCGTTCAGGACCACGGGAAGCAGAGCAAGCTCTCGTTCAGGACCACAGGAAGCAGAGCAAGCTCTCGTTCAGGACCACGGGAAGCAGAGCGAGCTCTCGTTCAGGACCACAGGAAGCAGCGTAAGCTCTCGTTCAGGACCACAGGAAGCAGCAGAGACTCTCGTTCAGGACCACAGGAAGCAGAGCGAGCTCTCGTTCAGGACCACAGGAAGCAGCGTAAGCTCTCGTTCAGGACCACAGGAAGCAGCAGAGACTCTCGTTCAGGACCACGGGAAGCAGCAGAGACTCTCGTTCAGGACCACAGGAAGCAGCAGAGACTCTCGTTCAGGACCGCGGGAAGCAGCAGAGACTCTCGTTCAGGACCGCGGGAAGCAGAGCGAGCTCTCGTTCAGGACCACAGGAAGCAGAGCGAGCTCTCGTTCAGGACCACAGGAAGCAGAGCGAGCTCTCGTTCAGGACCACAGGAAGCAGAGCGAGCTCTCGTTCAGGACCACAGGAAGCAGCAGAGGCTCTCGTTCAGGACCACAGGAAGCAGCAGAGACTCTCGTTCAGGACCACAGGAAGCAGAGCGAGCTCTCGTTCAGGACCACGGGAAGCAGAGCGAGCTCTCGTTCAGGACCACAGGAAGCAGAGCGAGCTCTCGTTCAGGACCACAGGAAGCAGAGCGAGCTCTCGTTCAGGACCACAGGAAGCAGCAGAGACTCTCGTTCAGGACCACAGGAAGCAGAGCGAGCTCTCGTTCAGGACCACAGGAAGCAGCAGAGACTCTCGTTCAGGACCACAGGAAGCAGAGCGAGCTCTCGTTCAGGACCACAGGAAGCAGAGCGAGCTCTCGTTCAGGACCACGGGAAGCAGAGCGAGCTCTCGTTCAGGACCACAGGAAGCAGAGCGAGCTCTCGTTCAGGACCACAGGAAGCAGAGCGAGCTCTCGTTCAGGACCACGGGAAGCAGAGCAAGCTCTCGTTCAGGACCACAGGAAGCAGAGCAAGCTCTCGTTCAGGACCACGGGAAGCAGAGCGAGCTCTCGTTCAGGACCACAGGAAGCAGCGTAAGCTCTCGTTCAGGACCACAGGAAGCAGCAGAGACTCTCGTTCAGGACCACAGGAAGCAGAGCGAGCTCTCGTTCAGGACCACAGGAAGCAGCGTAAGCTCTCGTTCAGGACCACAGGAAGCAGCAGAGACTCTCGTTCAGGACCACGGGAAGCAGCAGAGACTCTCGTTCAGGACCACAGGAAGCAGCAGAGACTCTCGTTCAGGACCGCGGGAAGCAGCAGAGACTCTCGTTCAGGACCGCGGGAAGCAGAGCGAGCTCTCGTCGGATCTGTGCGCCATCACGCGCCGTCAATTAAAAACGAGCAGCTTTGCGGCGCAAAAAAATTACGGCCGTCAGCAAAGTGGAATTGACTTACCACGGTGGTGTGTCTTGTCTCTCGTCCCGTAATGAATTCCTGGCGCTGTAATCACATTTAAGTGTGCAAAAGAGAACGATTTCTCTGTTTCTCTGTGTGTTTCCAAGGCAACAGGCTGTCAGTGTGCGGACAGTGGCTTTTATATCGAAGTTTAGCTCCATCCACATGAGACATCGGGTCTCGCCAGGAATTCATTATTTATGGGATGAGGGACAAGACACCAACACCATGGTAAAATTTACTATGGCTGTGTTTACTTTATGTGCCACTTCAGACACCTGTAATATTATCTGACTTACTGTAAGAACAAGGATGCAAAGTCACAGATGCGAAAGCTAACTCGTCTCATGCACAGTGCAATGCATGCAGGTCGCCACTAGGGGCAGAGTGGCTAACCGTGAGTGAGTGAGTGAGTGAGTTAGTGTCATTGCTGGTTATAGGTGCAGTAATTGGATTAATACATTTTGAACAACTAAGCAATTATTACTCAAAAACATGTTTGAAGGGGAAACAAAATGATTACGAGATCATACACACTTTTTGTAATTACAGTGCTTACTAAACTGAAAGCGATCAGATTGCATTACTCAGATTATGCAATCCACTGAAGTTGCTTATGTGACCACTGTGTTCCTGCCCTGCGTGAATAATGGACACGGGAGACGGGATGGACGGAGTACTTATTTTCTTTACTAGTGTCAAGTATAAGAAACATACAATGCCGTCAGCCTTAAGCACTCAATGGTGTTGGTAGTACACATCTCTCTTATCATTTTCAGATGTACTGAAGTTTATGAATCAGACATTAGAATAAAACATTAGAATAAAACATTATAAAATAAAACATTAAAATAAAACATTAAAAAATAAAACAATTCAAAACACAATTGACCAAAAACATCACAACATACCTGTCAAGTATAAGAAACATACAATGCCGTCAGCCTTAAGCACTCAATGGTGTTGGTAGTACACACATCTCTGTGGTAGGAGAAAACTCCAGTTAGAACACACACTTCTCAGCAGAGCCAGGTGTAAAACCCCTCCCCCCACGAATGCTAGCTTGCCAACGTGCTCATATAAAAGTTCGTGAAAACGGCAGAATCTCTTGTAAACAGATACACAACTGCACATCATCAACATTAAACCACTGTTCATAACTCGGTTCATTACTTGGAAACCTATTTACAACTGAAGTGGATTCCCAAGCTGTCCTGTTCTGCTCTGATCAGAACCTGTTGCTGGTACTCTGCGTTGTGATTAAATACCTTTAAAGCTCTGGGAATCACTTCTGTTCAAACTGAGCAGGTAGAAGGAATTAGGAGGAAGGTAGTTTAACAGTTGTTTAATCAAAGTTTAAGAGTGTATACAAATTACAATAAGAAAATGCTATAGTTGTAATCACAAACACTATGCCGTAAGTGATACACAACCAGACTAATATTACAGTATAAAGAATGATAGTTGATAAGTTGTTGATGGTCTTTGTTGTTGATAACAAAGAGTTGGTTTTCCCTCCAAAAAGTCCTTTGTCCTCCTGCTGCCTTGGCTGAGATGGGTGTTGATGGTGGAGAGGTCTGTCCTGTTGGGTTGGTTGGTTCAGAGTCCCTCTCCCCCCATCACACACCCATTCTTATAGCCCAGGCCCAGTGTCTCGGAGTTGATGACATCATCACATTATTGCCCCAATCACAAGCCTGCTAAGCTTGTATTTGAAAAATAGGGGTTTGGCTTAATAGCCCAACCCCCTTCACATAATACTAACAGAGGCTGTCCTTACAGTCAACAATATATACTGTCCTTAAACATTGCATCATTTTCATTTCCATTTATCTATATTTCTTTATCACTAAGTCTGTTGACTTTAATCATTCTTTTAGAATAGAATATAAATCAATACCATATAGAACAAGCTTAATAGAATACAAATCAATACCATATAGAACAAGCTTAATAGAATACAAATCAATACATAGAACAATCAATTAATCATATTGAACATAAATGAAAACAGCACAGACACATTAACTAATTGTAGACATTTAAGTATGACCAAACCTAATTATATTTTAACTTACTTCAATGACTTAATTCAAGATTATAAGTACAATATACCAGGATTTCAATAGTGATCTTCTCTGTGTGTGTGTGTGTGGATGTGTATTTGAAAATGTGTGTGTGTGAGTGTGTGTGTGTGTGTGTGACTATGTGTGTGTGAGTGTGTGAGTGACTATGTGTGTGTGTGCCTATGTGTGTGTGTGTGGATGTGTATGTGAAAATGTGTGTGTGTCAGTGTGTGTGTGTGTGTCTATGCGTGTGTGTGTGTCTATGTGTGTGTGTAATCAGACCTTTGATGGTCACATGTAGCCATCAATATGTGACCTAATCATTGTCTTTGGCAGACCAGTTGGCTCTTTGATGTCTCCTAAAAGGAGACATGTTTCTCTAGAATTTCCTGCCCTTTGTTCTGACCCACCCCCTAAAGGGAAGTAAGTCTTACCCCAGCTGCCACTATATGCAAATGCCCTCCTGGGGTGACAATGGCAATCAGTCTATGTAAACACACACACAATCTATGAATTATTGTTTTGAGAGCCAAGTATTTCTACACATTAGTTAATCATGAGTCTATGTTTGGGAATTTACCACAGTTCCCCACTTGGATAGTTTACCTATCCTTAATATGTCAAACATAGATATCAATCTCTACACACTACTATCTAGATAACACTTAAGACATTTTAAATCATATTAGGATAAAATATATATCTGATTTGTCACACTCAGATCCTAAAATTCAAATTAGCCATTTCAGTTTTTGTGATCATGTGCACAGTCTTTAATAACTTGTTCTCGTACCAAGATCAAATCATTGGTCTCAACTGTGAGTTGTCAAATTCTGACTTGGAGCATTTGAGGAGGGGGGTCCATGTTTTCTAGATTTGACCCTGCCTCCTCTTTATTGCTCAGAGCTGATGCAGTATCACGACTGCTGGGTGCAACTGCTCCCATTTTTGGAGGTGGAATTTAGAAAGCAAATTGCCTTTCCCATCACACTCCATCTTCTGTCAAGAACATCTTGACTATTAGGGGGTAGAGCCCCCTGCTGTATCTTCTATTGCTGTCACAGCGGTGGGGAGGTCGTTGCTGGCTGCCCAACCCCCGTTGACCCTCGGATTAGTGGAAGAGGTTTGTTTCTCCTCCCCTCCTTAGACGACCTGGTGGTCGATAGGGGCGATAGCAGCTCCCCCCCTTCGCTTGTTGACCCCCTGGTCAATAGTTGAGGCCTTGCTTCTGTTGACAGCCGGAGTTGTTGCTGAGGCCTAGCGGCCTGTCTCCTCGTTGGTTGTCTGTCGTTTCCCTCTGAAGCCTCAAGACTCGGTCACTGCGTTGGCCAAGACTCTCCCGGCCCGAGAGGTAGGCGTCTCCTGGTTCTCCGCAGTGTTGTGGTTCCCCATGGAACCGCTGGGTAGACACTAGCCAGTGTCCTGGCAACAGTACCGATGGAGTCCTCGGTCTTCCTTGTACCACTCTCTGATGACTGCGGATTCCCCAATCTCCCATCCGTATCCTGTAGTGAATATATATCGCTCCGGGGCACAGTGGGGATCACTTCTACCACAACAATTGATTGAGAATCCATAATTTTCCTCCCTCAGACTCTCTTTACTGGTCTGAGCTTTGACAACTTTCTTTTCCAAATCATTTATCTATATATTTCATGGTTTTTAGATCATTAATTTTCAAAATTCTGAAAAACTCACATGGCTCTCATTATATTATGCTGTCAAAACAGTATACTCCTCCACCTCTCGATGTGGAATACACATTCAAACATCGTTACCGTCTTCCTCTGGTTTTGGACAGCTGCACCCCGGTCCGGACGGTCAGCACTGACACATCCATTCTCCCAGTAACCTGTGTGTATGGCAACAAATCACAGTCCGCCTTAAACACACATCTTCCACATCACAAGCCAATTATCAATTCCACATGTTCACACCCTACACAAGACTAATTTGGCCAATAGCGACCAAATCTATTGAGCTTCATTAACGTACAGAGAATCATGCTTCCCAACACTATCACCAACCACGACACACCCCCAGCCCCTAAAACTGGGTATTCAATGGGCGGAGAACAAAAATCCATAACTAGCTCATGTTCCTTCACTTTGTTCCCAGTCCATTTTACAGACATATACTACCCCGTCCTGATGTGTCGAGATCACTCCCAGCTTGCCAGGTACCCTAAGAAAAAACACACAGAAAGAAAGAAAACAGAAAACAAAACACAAAGAAAACGCTGCCAAACCAATAAATGAAAAAAATAAACCAAACTTGTGAGCTTTTTAAACAAAAAGGGAAATCAAATGAATAAACAAAATGTACGCTCCCGGCCTAAGTCAGGAATTGCTCGTAACACACTAGAAAAGAGAAGTAAAAATAAAAGTAAATAAACACCTATCCTATTGCTCATAACTGTTAACACGCTCCTATCAATACTATAAAATACTAGAAACAACTATAAGTCTTTTTAATTTCTTAATCATGCAGTCCACCCTTTGATCAATCTGAATGTTGACCAAGCATGGATAATTTACTGATCACTAGCTGCCGCAGTGTCACATCATCACACTGTCTAATATTGATTAACTGTTTAACATAATTTGATCCTCTTGTTAGTCCGATTAGTTCATGCATTTGTCAGTCACTCATACATCCGTTTTTAGTAACTTTCATTCATAATCTAATCACCCAACACCTCTATCTATTTTTATTTTTTATTCTTATTCTAATCTAATTAGGAGCATATTTCCCCATTCAATATATCCCACCTCTACCCTAGTCAGTTGCATACATTTTATTCTGCCGGTGGCCTCTGCAGACATGACCTTTGAAAATGACCCTTCATTCCACAGCTCCAACAACATTGGCGGTCTCCCCCGGGTTGCGGGACCCGGTGGGTCTGTTGCCTGTGACCGGATGACCCTGGGGTCATTGGGCCCAGAACATGTCCTGGTGGTATGCCATCATCGCCATGGTTCCCTGGAGCCTGTTCGGAGGAGAAAGCCACGTACCTATTTGGTCCAGTCACAGTTCCTTGAGAGGGGCCCGTGGTTGGGAGGGGCCCGCCACCTGTTTCTGTACAAACACGCCCTGTTGTGGATAGATGGTCCCGCTCTACACAGTCCCGAGAAATGTGTCCGAGGGTCCCACACGTCCAACAGTGCACCTGCCGCACACGGTAGCCATTCGGATTCCTGCCTCTGCCTCTACCTTTTCCTCGTGGTTGCCACCTCGTGGGTGGTCTTATTGGGGTTTGTTGTTGTTCCGGCACGGGACCCCCTTGTGGCCCCAACTGGGCCTGTCTCTGGCCATCTGGTTCTCCAGAGGGAGAGGGAGAGAGGCGATTGGAACCTGTCTCCCCTCCGGGCTGTGTGGACTGGAGTAGGCCTTGGAGATAGTCCACTACCCGTCTAGCCTCGGCTAGCTGTTCTTCGAGAGGGAGGCACGTCTGTAACTGGCAGTCATCTGCAACGGACACTTCAGCGTGGATTAACTCGGGTAATACAGCTGTCTCTGGGTCGCTTGCTGCAACGACTCCCTGTGGCGGAGTAAAAGACATTATTTCCAGTCCCTCCGTCTCACTGGACACTAGAGGGGAGTCGATCAAATTCCAGTCAATCAAGTCAACGTCCAATTCGGTCAATGTAATGTCTGCAGAGGTTATCGGCATTATCTTGATTTGGGTACGCATTCTATACCGGCCTCCTTTAACTACAAGGTTCTGTAACGGCCTGAATATCTTTGGCCATCTTTTCGTCACTTTTATTGTGACATCTCCAGTCGTTGAAATAGACAGATTGTCTACCCTTCCTATGGTCAGTGCATCTAACCCTCCGGTTGCTCCTGTCTGTGTATTTTCCATTCTCACCTTACTTAAAACACTCGTAACGACACCGTTTGGAAAGCAAGTTTCTCTGTATTCAAACTATTTTTACCAAACTTGAGTTAATTTCACTCACACTTCTATATTGGTGTAAACAGGAATTGATCATTTCGGTCTTGTGATACTATACCCCCTGACTGTCAACAGTCTCTTTGATTTCCCTGTTGGGGTTCGGAATTGTCAGCGCTGGCCATTCGTCCTGGAGCAGCTGTGAAGAGAGAAGCAAAAAATACACTTAATTATCAGTGACATTTGCCATTCACAATCCATCATTTGTCTTTAAGCATGGAATGTCGGGCATCTCCTATACTAAGATCACTTGAGAGCATTTGTGCAATTTTCGTTTTTGATTTATCAATGACACAGCCTTAATCTTTTTCCAGTTGTCTCCATTGGAAACCCAGACTCTCAATCCTGTTGTCCTGATCCTCCTTAATACCACTCCGGGGAACTCATTTTCGCATCAGCCGTTTCCTTCTGTTGGTCAACCAGAAACTTGTTATTTACAGCCTATCATTTCTAAACATCTGTATCGGACATGGTAATTTAGGTGAATAATCTCACTTTTACTCTAATCGTTCTTTGCAAATGACTATGTGTATGTGTAACTATATTTATTTCTGTCCGTGAAAGCCTAGTATGCATTTCGCTCATATTACATCATACATATCAGTAACATACATATTTTCCATTCATAATCTCTCACACAGCTACTATACTTCCCCCGTAACACCTAACCCTTTAGGTGTTAAAATAACGCGCTTCTCACGGGAACAGAAATCAATTTTCAGTGCCTTATGTCACTGAAGTCCCCGTGCATTTAGAACAGTGTCACACAACCCGTTCATAACCACAGGCGGCGACACCATCCCCACATTGAAAATCCTGCCGACCAATGACATTCCACTGGCCAACTCGTCCTGTGGCCCACGGCATCACCCCCAGTTTCGAACCTGGAACGCGAAACCCCGGGCCCCCTACTCAAGGATAATCAAAGATCATTCCACTCACAACCACTGCCACACACATACAGCACCTCTGGCACCAGTCACCCAAATACCCACACACAATATAATTTGACGCGCGTAGTGTGGCAGCGAGCCTTTGACGAGTGCACGCATAGCGCACCCCCGTTAATGCGCGGTGGCAGACAGCGAGCCCACCCCCGCCACGACGTTTAGCAGTCCCCGTACCCCTGGTAAAATGAAAACTGTGCGCAGTGTGACAGCGAGCACCGACGAGTCGCACACAGCGCACAAAGCGTGGAGGCAGACAGTGAGCCACGACGAACTGTCTACCCACACCCCCATCGCAGGCGCAGCCGAGTAGAGTAATTATGCTCCGACTTACGGCCCACCAACATGAACTGACACGGAGCCCCCGTCCAAATGTAAGGAAAGAAGTACGAGCGCCTTGTCGAACAAAGCGTAGCGCCAACGCCAGCCAACACCACTGCCAGCACTAGAAATTCCCTAAAAATAACAATAAAACTGAATATGGAACAACATACGCATAATAAGTCCCAAACTCAGCCTACCGCCTTCGAAACCTTACAGTAAACAGCAATAAACAATATACCTAGCACTACACCAGCATTTAAAACCCATAAAAAAACCTCTATATACAGGCCCTAAACTAGGAGAGAAAGAGAAGCGTTTCGGGGGGGCCGAGGGGGGGAAACATATGGAAGAGAGGCGGTGTTGGAATGAGGGGAGTGAGCGAGAGGGGGGGGGGGGTAAGAGAGAGAGAGAGAGAGGGAGGGAGAGGGAAAGAGGGGGGGAGGGTGAAAGAAGGAAAGAAAGAGAGGGGGGGGTGAAAGGGAGAGGGAGGGAGGAGGGTGAGAGAAGGAAAGAAAGAGAGGGGGGTGAAAGAGAAAGAGAGAAAGGGAGAGGAGGGGAAGAGGGGGGAGGTGAGAGGGAGAGGGAGAGAGGGGGGAGGTGAAAGGGAGAGGGGGGAGGAGGGTGAGAGGGAGAGGGAGAGAGGTGAAAGGGAGAGGGAGGGAGGAGGGCGAGAGAAGGAAAGAAAGAGAGGGGGGGGTGAAAGAGAAAGAGAGAGAGGGAGAGGAGGGGAAGAGGGGGGGAGGTGAGAGGGAGAGGGAGAGAGGGGGGAGGTGAAAAGGAGAGGGAGGGAGGAAGGTGAGAGAAGGAAAGAAAGAGAGGGGGGGGTGAAAGAGAAAGAGAGAGAGAGAGAGAGGGGAGGCGAGAGGGAGAGGGAGAGAGGCGGAAAGGGAGAGGGAGGGAGGAGAGGTGGGGAAAGGGAAAGGGAGGGAGGAGAGGTGAGAGGGAAAGAAAGAGAGGGGGGGTGAAAAAGAAAGAGAAAGAGAGAGAGGGAGGGGAGGTGAGAGGGAGAGAGAGAGGCGGAAAGGGAGAGGGAGGGAGGAGAGGGGGGGAAAGGGAGAGGGAGGGAGGAGAGGTGAGAGGGAAAGAAAGAAAGGGGGGGTGAAAGAGAAAGAGAAAGAGAGAGAGGGAGGGGAGGTGAGAGGGAGAGAGAGAGAAAGAGAGAGAGAAAGAGAGAAAGAGAGAGGGAGAGAGAGGGGGAGAAAGAGAAGAGAGGGGGAGAGAGAGTGTACAATGAAAACGTTCTGTGAGCAGAATCCAAACATATTCATCCTGACCTCTTCTGCCCCCTGCTGTATTCCTAAATAAACTCCACCTTCCCCTTAACAATGGACGCTTGGTGCCCTCCCAAGATGGACGCCGGCGCCCCTCCCAAGATGGACGCTCGGTGCCCCCTACTCAAGATGGCCGCTCGGAGCCCCTACCAAGATGGCCGTCCGACCGCGCACCCTTACGACGTCACAACCGGCGACCGCTTTAGCCGTTAGCGTGGCTAGGTAGCATTAGCTTAGCTTCTCCCATGATCCCATAAAAACGTTCCCCAACGACCCATTCCGCCGCGCGGGCCGTCTCCTTGCAACGTTAATATAACCCCACATTCCCCACAACAGAATCCTATTTCCCTCAGAACGCCAGTGTAGTGATTTAAATAGAAATATAATAATATATAATAGCAAAACACTAGTTTGACCCCTCCGTCGTCACTACCGGCGAGCTTAGAACGACTTCCGGGTCGGGTTCTAGATAATCCCAATCACCTTAAACATTACACATCTATTTTATCCGCCACGAATATGAAAAAATTTAAGTGCCTTTCACATCCCCGTAATCTCAAGACACTATCGATCGACCTTATACATTTGAATTACGTCTACTTTTCCCCCCGTATTCTCCGGTGCCTCAGAGGCTAAATACAACAGCTAACGGCTGCTGCGTTCCACGGGCCTCGGAAAACCGGCGTTCACCATTACACTTCCCCATGGCCAACCGGTGACTTAAATTACATAATAACATAACTATACTCTCACACGTCCCACCAATCACTCCTAACCATAAACATTCGCCAACTATACATTCATACACGCTTCCTAACACAAAATAAAAAATACAAAATCAGCATTCACGCACATTACCGTCTCTCGAACGCCGCACAGCGGCGCGTAAGTACTATTTTTTGTTATAGCCTAACGCCGTCTAAATCCAACACGCCCGCCCGTGCCCAAGGCTAAAACCAGACCTACTTGTGCTAACTCTCTACTTTAGAAAATACTACGCACGCGTGCTTCAGCCTCTACTCCTAAGACATACAACGCACGGTGTTTACCTTGGTTTAACCCTGAGCACGAATCTAAGACATGTTCCTGTTCCCTCACTTGCTCCGACTGGCAGCGGCGCTCCGTTCATTGTGCTAAAATTTTACTTTAAAATATACTACGCACAGTGATTACAGAGCCGCCCTCCCCAGCCAGAACATTCAAATCAATTTTCCCTTACATCATGTTTACATGAGGTTAAATTCTTAGCAACCCCCTCCGTGGTTCGAATAGAGCACCCAAACATTATCACACTCACCTCCTTAGTAACTTCTCCTAGTTACTTGAAGACGATCGATCGATCAGCTGTTCTCCTCGTCGACCGGCGTGTAGAAAAAAAAATTTCTTTGTTGTGGTGATAACATGAGCGCCCTGATTCACTGAAGTACGGCACCAAAATGAAGTGGATTCCCAAGCTGTTTCGGTTCTGCTCTGATCAGAACCTGTTTGTTAGTACTCTGCGTTGTGATTCAATACCTTAAAGCTCTGGGAATCACTTCTGTTCAAACTGACTGAGCAGGCAGAAGGAATTAGGAGGAAGGTAGTTTAACAGTTGTTTAATCAAAGTTTAAGAGTGTATACAAATTACAATAAGAAAATGCTATAGTTGTAATCACAAACACTATGCCGTAAGTGATAACAACCAGACTAATATTACAGTATAAAGAATGATAGTTGATAAGTTGTTGATGGTCTTTGTCCCCTTGGCTAGTGAACAAAGAGTTGATTTTCCCTCCAAGAAGTTCCTTTGTCCTTCTGCTGACCTGCCCGCCTTGAGTGTGGATGGTGGAGAGGTCTGTCCTGTGGGCTGGTTGTTTCAGAGTCCCTCTCCCCCCATCACACACCCATTCTTATAGCCCAGGCCCAGTGTCTCGGAGTTGATGACATCATCACATTATTGCCCCAATCACAAGCCTGCTAAGCTTGTATTTGAAAAATAGGGGTTTGGCTTAATAGCCCAACCCCCTTCACATAATACTAACAGAGGCTGTCCTTACAGTCAACAATATATACTGTCCTTAAACATTGCATCATTTTCATTTCCATTTATCTATATTTCTTTATCACTAAGTCTGTTGACTTTAATCATTCTTTTAGAATAGAATATAAATCAATACCATATAGAACAAGCTTAATAGAATACAAATCAATACCATATAGAACAAGCTTAATAGAATACAAATCAATACATAGAACAATCAATTAATCATATTGAACATAAATGAAAACAGCACAGACACATTAACTAATTGTAGACATTTAAGTATGACCAAACCTAATTATATTTTAACTTACTTCAATGACTTAATTCAAGATTATAAGTACAATATACCAGGATTTCAATAGTGATCTTCTCTGTGTGTGTGTGTGTGGATGTGTATTTGAAAATGTGTGTGTGTGAGTGTGTGTGTGTGTGTGTGACTATGTGTGTGTGAGTGTGTGAGTGACTATGTGTGTGTGTGCCTATGTGTGTGTGTGTGGATGTGTATGTGAAAATGTGTGTGTGTCAGTGTGTGTGTGTGTGTCTATGCGTGTGTGTGTGTCTATGTGTGTGTGTAATCAGACCTTTGATGGTCACATGTAGCCATCAATATGTGACCTAATCATTGTCTTTGGCAGACCAGTTGGCTCTTTGATGTCTCCTAAAAGGAGACATGTTTCTCTAGAATTTCCTGCCCTTTGTTCTGACCCACCCCCTAAAGGGAAGTAAGTCTTACCCCAGCTGCCACTATATGCAAATGCCCTCCTGGGGTGACAATGGCAATCAGTCTATGTAAACACACACACAATCTATGAATTATTGTTTTGAGAGCCAAGTATTTCTACACATTAGTTAATCATGAGTCTATGTTTGGGAATTTACCACACAACATTATCGGCTTAGACCAGAGATATAACATCAAGGTACCACTGATAGCTGCTTACCTCTTATCATCCTCAGATGTACTGAAGTTTAAGCAGCGCGTAAAAAGCCAGATACCATACGTTGTCGCGCGAGAGAAAAGCAAATACGTCACTTGCTCCTGAAGTGACGATTTCAAAATAAAAGACCTATTTACAATAGCTGGTTGTTCCAAATCATTCAGAATTTACAATAAACTAAAACGGTAAACTAAAACAGCTGATCATTCTTCAAACCATTACACTTATTACAAATGAATACCTCATATGAAGAACCACATAACTATTTTCAGAGTGTTGACAGAGTCACCTGGGGAGCAAAATAACTGGTCATGACAACGAGGTCCTCTTTAGCCTTAACTGGCGTGGTTTATTTCATATGTACATTTCCACCACGAGACCTGCTCTCTGTGAGAGCTAGAGTGAGAGAGACAGAGGGGGAGGGAACATTCCCTTATACCTACCTGACGTCAGCTGCTATAGCTGCGTCTCCTTACACCTATAGCGCCCTCTTGTTGAACAGTTAAAGTGCAGTTATATTCAATCATATTATTACTCACATTTAACACTCCCACTTATGAATGACGTGTATACTGTACAACTTTTCCAAGAAAGAAAATACAGTTCAAAACATCAAAAGAACATGGCAGTCAATATTTTACACACCAAACATGACCCCTGCAAATATTTTCAATTTCAGTTTGGAGACAGGCTTGGTCATAGCGTCTGCAACCATGTCGTCTGACTCTGTAGGACAGTAAACGAGTGTCATCCTTTCTTCTCTGATGACAGATCTAATGAAGTGATATTTTATATCCACATGTTTACACCTCTGTCGGCACACAGGGTTTCTAGCAAGTGCAATGGTTCCCTGGTTGTCTTCATAAACAACAGTTTTCTTATATACATAGGTATCCATTCCTTCGAGAAGTTGTTCTAGATAAATACATTCCTGTATTCTCAAAGCTAGAGCCATGTATTCGGCTTCACAAGTTGATAGTGCCACTGTGGGCTGTTTCTTTGTTTTCCATGAAACCAGTGAGCTGTCTGTACCCATACTCACACAATACCCTGTGGTACTTCTCCTGTCTGTGGCGTCTGCCGCCCAATCTGCATCACTATAGGCTTGAAGCCTAAGCCCTCGCTGCTCTTTCTGAAACAAAGCTGTTTATCTGCTGTGCCTTTGAGATAACGAAAAACATGTTTTGCTGTAATCCAGTGCTCTTCTGTGGGATCAGCAAAATGCTGTGATAATTTACTCACTACAAAACATAGGTCAGGGCGAGTACATGTTGTCAAATAAATGAGGCTACCTACAGTTTCTCTGTACATTTTTACATCTGTCAATTTCTGAGCATCCTCTTTGTAGTCTAGCTTTTGATCACATGGTGTTTCCCTGGTTCTACATTCTTGCATGTCAAAACGATTCAGGATCTTTTCCACATATCTCTTCTACGATATTTTTACACAACTGGCAGACTGTTCGAAGTCCATGCCTAGAAAATCTTTTAACCTACCTAGGTCTTTCATTTTGAATCTGGTGGAGAGCATACCTTTCACCTGCTCTAGGTTTCTAGTGTTGTCTGCTGCGATGATTTAGGGGGCTTTCTCACTAACCATTCAGGGTCGAATCACAGCCGATCGCACCCAAAAAGGGTGTGTCCGTCCTACTGAGAACGCTCCCCCCCTTCCCCCGGGGACGCTGATTCGCTCCAAACCTGGACCGCTGAAATAGGTGGTTCCGGGTGCGCGCCAGTGGGAGCGGGGGCCGTGGTGTGCGAGCTTGTACCAAAACACAGGAGAGGCTTGCTGTATCAACTTGCTGATACACACAACGTCATTACTGTAATGCTTTCATGCTTGCTTGAATTTTGGGCAGATAAAAACATACAGCAACAACTGGACAATACCCATGGCAATTTGGCGAGTTCAGACCTCAACCAAACAAGCATGTTGAGCCTCACGGCTGAAAACATGAAGCCACGTTACAAGCTTCCCTGGCTCGCATTAGGCCTGGCAATTTTTTTTGCCATTGCTATGTCTACTATACATTGGTTTCTTGTTCGAATGCATTTATTTATATTAGACCAGTGGTGCCCAACCAGTTGGCCGTGATCGACTGGTAGATCAATGACATTCAATATAATTGCCGCGAGCGATGGGCTAATGTTAGCTGCTAACTAGTAATAAATAGGCTAAGCTAACTAGCGTTAGCGTAAGCTAACTAGCGTTAACCCTGGAAAACGCTCAAAGCGGACTCCACGACACCAGTTCCATTCGTGAGAAAAGGGGGGTGGGTTATATTGACAAGGCTTGACAACAGAGGTTCAAATATAACTTCATATTTATTGGTTATTTGTTTCTTTATATCAGCATCCAGTTTCCACCACTGTATGTTAACACTTTGATCGCCATGGTTAAATTCATAATTTACCATCCCTAGCCAGCTCTATTTGTCTATGGAGAAGTTCCCCTTCTTTGCAGGGCTATAACTTTTTAAATTCTATTGCTAAATTGACATTATTATGGCCCATTCAATGTCCTATATATATTGTTCAGGGTGTAGCAACGTTATACTTTTTCATTCACATATTCATACTAAAATATGGTCTAAAGTATAAGTATGTTTTTATCGTTTTCTGCAGCTTTCTCCAGAACTTGATTTATAGCCCCAAATGCATTATATTGATGATCAAATACAGTTTGGTAGCAATCGGTGCCAGATAAAAAATTTCAACTGGAGGTACTTCTAGAAGTTACTACGTATCATCTGATGTTGACCAGATGGGCGGGGGTCGTTTATAATTCCGTGGGCAACGTTATATCATTCATCTAGTGTGGGTCATATGATCATCAGAGCAGTTTATATGGAACACGTTAGAAAATAACGCTGGATCTTACCGTATCTTCCTCACGCCGTTGGACGATCAGCTTGGAGTAGACAGTTTTCGATTATGGGATGTTGATCTAGATCAGGGGTGCCCAACCTTTTTTGAACCAAGATCTACTTTTTAATTTGCCACCTAGCCGAGAGCTACCAGCCCAAATTTGTCCTACTCTCGGCTAAGATAAGATAAGATATTCCTTTATTGATCCCCTTGGGGAAATTCAGGCATAATAGCAGCATGGGGGAAGGGGGGGGGGGGGTACAGGTAGTAAAAACAACACAAATGTCAATATAATTTACTATCTAACTAACTGAAAAATATATTCAGTGTCATAAGGTGCATAAGGCTAGTATTAGTAGTAATAGTATTACCCATTCAATATGCACATGACAGAAAATATTATATGCCATATAATATTTTCTGTCATGTGCATATTGAATGGGTAATACTATT
This sequence comes from Notolepis coatsorum, assembly GCF_963971535.1. Taxonomy (NCBI): domain Eukaryota; kingdom Metazoa; phylum Chordata; class Actinopteri; order Aulopiformes; family Paralepididae; genus Notolepis; species Notolepis coatsorum. Next base: position 98,470,971 of record NC_140168.1, read on the forward strand.
ACTACTAATACTAGCCTTATGCACCTTATGACACTGTGAATATATTTTTCAGTTAGTTAGATTCTAACTAACTGAAAAATATATTCACAGTATTCAGTGTCATAAGGTGCATAAGGCTAGTATTAGTAGTAATAGTATTACCCATTCAATATGCACATGACAGAAAATATTATATGCCATATAATATTTTCGGTCATGTGCATATTGAATGGGTAATACTATTACTACTAATACTAGCCTTATGCACCTTATGACACTGTGGATATATTTTTCAGTTAGTTAGATTCTAACTAACTAAAAAATATATTCACAGTATTCAGTGTCATAAGGTGCATAAGGCTAGTATTAGTAGTAATAGTATTACCCATTCAATATGCACATGACAGAAAATATTATATGCCATATAATATTTTCTGTCATGTGCATATTGAATGGGTAATACTATTACTACTAATACTAGCCTTATGCACCTTATAACACTGTGAATATATTTTTCAGTTAGTTAGATTCTAACTAACTGAAAAATATATTCACAGTATTCAGTGTCATAAGGTACATAAGGCTAGTATTAGTAGTAATAGTATTACCCATTCAATATGCACATGACAGAAAATATTATATGGCATATAATATTTTCTGTCATGTGCATATTGAATGGGTAATACTATTACTACTAATACTAGCCTTATGCACCTTATGACACTGTGAATATATTTTTCAGTTAGTTAGATTCTAACTAACTGAAAAATATATTCACAGTATTCAGTGTCATAAGGTGCATAAGGCTAGTATTAGTAGTAATAGTATTACCCATTCAATATGCACGACAGAAAATATTATATGCCATATCATATTTTCGGTCATGTGCATATTGAATGGGTAATACTATTACTACTAATACTAGCCTTATGCACCTTATGACACTGTGAATATATTTTTCAGTTAGTTAGATTCTAACTAACTGAAAAATATATTCACAGTATTCAGTGTCATAAGGTGCATAAGGCTAGTATTAGTAGTAATAGTATTACCCATTCAATATGCACATGACAGAAAATATTATATGCCATATAATATTTTCTGTCATGTGCATATTGAATGGGTAATACTATTACTACTAATACTAGCCTTATGCACCTTATGACACTGTGAATATATTTTTCAGTTAGTTAGATTCTAACTAACTGAAAAATATATTCACAGTATTCAGTGTCATAAGGTGCATAAGGCTAGTATTAGTAGTAATAGTATTACCCATTCAATATGCACATGACAGAAAATATTATATGGCATATAATATTTTCTGTCATGTGCATATTGAATGGGTATATAATATAATATGCTATTTTATATATCATTGTAACAGTGTAGTGTAGGACTTACAAGAATGACAAGACTGTAACTGTAACTTCTCAAGTTTATTTCACACTCTGCATACACACTGACAACACACACACTCAGTTCAATGGGCATGAGAAAACATGTGTTTACATTGCCAAAGCAAAAGTGGAACAATACAATAAAAATATATGTACAATAAAAAAAGGAATAGGAATGATGTGTAAACAGAGCTGTCACATTGCAAAATGGAATACAATCAAAAAACAATTCCACAAAAAGGTCTGTCAACAGTCACTGATAGTTCTCCTTTATCTGTTTTTTTTTTTTTTTTTTTATGTCTCTACCTTAGTGAGAACGCTGGCACTGGGAAGAGGTAGCTAGTTTTTCAATGTCTGGGTTGTAGGAGCTGGTTGCAAGCCTCAGGCAGTCCACAAGATGGTCATCTGTTAATGTGGTTCTGTACTTGGACTTGATGATCTTCATGTGAGAGAAAGCAGACTCACACAGGTAGGTTGATCCAAAACATGCTGTTAAGTTCATGGCACATCTCCTGAGATTGGGGTACTTCTCAGGCAGCAGTAGCTCCCAGAACTCTGCCTTCATCCCTTGTGTTGCCCTGGCTTTAATCTCAATGTCAGTTTGAAGTGTGAGGATCTCGTTCTCCACAGCATGGCTGTCCAGATTAAACAGTGTGGCCACTTTGGATGTGATGTCATCCACATCTACAGTTCCAAATGGAAAACACATGTAGCTTGCAACAGGTTCAAGTATTGAAAAGTCTGTGAAGCGCTTATCAAACTCTGACAAGATGCTTTGAACTTGCTCCTCATAATGTGTGCAATCAAACTGTGCGGTGTCCTCACCCTGACGTTGAAGTTCTGCTTGCATGTGAGGAAAGTCACGTAGGTCACTGCGTTGCAGCCTTCTCGCCCACATGGTGAGCTTGCTTTTAAAAGCATTCACTGAGCTGATCATGTTTATTACACATTTATCCTTTCCCTGCAGCTCTAAATTCAGGTTATTCAGCATGCCAGTGACATCGGTTATGAATGCCAAATTCAAAAGCCAGTTGTTGTCCTCTAGATGTGTATATTCGGCATGTTTAGCAAGCTTGAGAAACTCTTTAATTTCAGGCAGCAACTCGCTGAATCTCTCCAGAAATTTACCTCTGCTCAGCCACCTTACATCTGTGTGCAGCAGCAGGTCTGTGTGCTCCGCCCCCGTCTCCTCCATATGTGCACGAAATAGCCTCCTCTGTAGGCTCCTTGCCCTGACAGAGCACACAATCTTCATAGCGATATCCATAACGTCCTTCATATTTAAAATCTTTGCACACAGCACTTGTTGGTGAATTATGCAGTGGTAATTAAGGAAGTCCGGGAAAGCGTCGCTTTTTTTGCACAGTCCGATGAACCCATTATTACAGCCAACCATGGCTGGTGCCCCATCGGTTGTAATAGAGATGAGTTTATGGAGGGGTAGTTTGCTCTGCTTAGCGAACTCCATGAAGGCTTGAAAGATGTCTTCACCTTTAGTGTATCCTTTAAGAGGCAATATGGTGAGCAGCTCTTCTTTTGCGCTCATGTCGTCAAAGGCCATTCTAATGTAAATACATAGCTGTGCCACATCTACCATATCAGTCGATTCATCGAACTGCAGGGAATAACACTCGCATGTATTAATGTCCCTCATGAGTTGCTGGTGGACATCTTCGGACATTTCCTCACAGCGCCGGGTCACAGTATTACGTGACAGCTGAAGGTCTTTAACAGCATCCATAATCTCTGTGTGATACTTGGAATTACCGAAGAGTGAATCGGCAGCGGCAGTCAATGCCTCTTTTACACATTCGCCGTCTTTAAAGGATTTTTTCTTTTTAGCGAGAATGTGACTGACACGATAAGAAGCAATTGTTGCAGCTTTTGCCTTGGTGCTGGGCTTCGTAAAAGTAGACTGTTGTCCCACTAGTGAAGACTTCAGCTGCTGGAGTGCTGTTCTTCGTAGTACTGTTTTTGGAGGAAAATCCGCGCGGTGTTTCTTGTGCATCGTTGTATAATGCCGCTCCAAATTACCCTTTTTCGGCACAGCCACAGTTTGTTTACAAATCAGACATACTGACTTTGCGTTGAAATAAACAAAAAAGTAAGCCTCCTCCCACTCTTCATGGAAATGATATGTTTTTGGTCTTTTGGCTGCTCCGGTTCTGCTTGCGGCGCTGACGCTGGTGCTATCCGGCAGCTCATCGGAGGCGGCGTTGGAGCTGCTCCCTGGCGGCGGCGGTGGCAGGCGCAGCTCGTCGGAGGGTCCTGGCGGCGGCGGCAGTGAAGTCTTGCTTGCGTTGTTGAAAACGAGCGTCCTCTGAATGAACCTCTTTTTAGCTGGTGGTGTTCCATTCATCTTGCAGTTTCGAGTGACTGGTCTCAGAGCCACGTTTATACTGTACCTGCCAGGTGATGGGCCCGACCCCCACTCATGCCACTCCATGAAAACAAAGGCATCGATTTGCATCCCTATGGTGAAGCTCGCTGTCCGGAATGTAGACGGTATCGATTGGCGCAGGCTGCCTTTTATACACAGGACTGCTCGAACGTGTATTGTCCTCCCCTCCAAATCAAATCAAATTAAATGATTTTCCAAAATAATCTCGCGGCCTACTTGAAACCAGCGCGCGACCTACCGGTCGATCGCGATCGACTGGTTGGGCACGACTGATCTAGATTAACCATTTCCAGGTTGTATAATACTATATACGTCCAAATAACGTTGTTTATTTAGTTAGGGCGAGCGATTGATTATCCAGTGTGTCGAGATGGAGTCCGGCTAACGATCGCGAGTGCCCGGGACGAAATATGGATGAGCACTTCCTGTTTGGCGCCTCACTTTCTGTTGGCCGATCTGCCGATCGGCCACCAGATGGCGCTCTTGAACCGTTAGACAGTTGAGTGGAGCTCAGCAGTATATCTCAGGTCCCCGGAGGAGAAATATGATTTCGATCACAGATTTTTGAAATATTGATATCAAAGACGTGTTACGGCGTCTTCGGCAGAATGAGCATGGCGGGGAAAGACGAGTTCCAGCGTTTTCGGCGATTAAAGTGTTAAACTCTTCCTGTGTTGACATTAGAGCGTGACATCATCGCTACGGCAGCTTACACGCTCAAAACGCAAACCGTAAACAAAACCCAGAGCGCACCAAGACTGCAGTGTGTACGCAAACTAGAGGGGGGAGAGGGAGGGGGGAAGTTCGCACCCAAGGACGGAGCGAAGCTGATTCGACCCCGAATGGCAGTGAGAAAGCCCCCTAAATCATCCACCCAAATCACAATTATCACTTTTCCTGACTCTTTTGACTCCTTTGTGTAAACACAGGGGTCTACTGGGTTCTGTATGAAGTGATCTTCAATTAGACATGTATGAAGCATCTCGTTCCAATTTCGCCCAGACTGTTTCAGGCCGTAAATGGATTTTTCTAGCTTACACACTAGCTACTCTCCTTTCTTCTCGTAACCTTCAGGTTGTTCCATATATATCTCTCTATCAATGGGTGCGTTCAGGTAGGCTGTCTTCACATCCATCTGGTGTAAAATCAAGTTGTCTTCAGCTGCCTTCTGCATCACTACCCGTACACTGGTCAGATTGGCTGTAGGGGAGAATGTCTCACCGTAGTCTATTCCTTCCCTCTGACTGTAGCCTTTAGCTACAAACCTGGCCTTGTACTTGTCGTGCCCTTCAATACCCTTCTTGATTGAGTACACCCATTTGCCTCCCACTGTCTGTCTACCCTCTGGTAACTTTGTTAGAGTAAAAGTATGATTGTCCTCTAGGGACCTCATCTCCTCATCCATTGTTCTCTCCCATTTTCCTGACTCAGGGGATATCATGGCCTCTTTAAAGGTCTGAGGTACACCACTCACTACTCTGTAGTAGTAATCTATGCTGGTAAGTGTACTGTCATCCTCGTCACTTTCTCTCTGGGCATAGTCTTTCAGATACTTTGGGGGTTTATGTTCCCGGGAGGGATATCTCCCACTGCATGAGGCACGTGACGTCACCCTAGGGTGCTTCTCGTCATCATCCTCTGGGGGTTGTTGACTGTCTGTCTGCATGTCTGTGCTCAGTACACTAGGCTGTGGTGTCTCTCTTTCCTCACACCCTACTCTGGAGTCCAGCTCTGGCTCCTGTGTCTGTGTCTCGTTCTCACATGTTGTCTTTGTGACAAACTTTACTAACCTGTGCTTTTGCACTTTCCCCTTACCGGGATAATAGACTAGAAAAGCTGGGCTGCCCTTGTCATGCCCTACAAAAAGTCCTTTTTCACACCTGGACTCGAGCTTTCCTCTGTCCTGTTGGTAAGCATAACACACTGACCCAAACTTGTGCATCCTGGCTAGATCACACCTTTTTCCTGTCAGTGCTGTATACGGGGTGGTGCCAGTGTGCTTGTTAAAACACAGATTTCTGGTGTAAGCGGCTTCTTGTACCGCATAGACTCTTAGATAAGTTACCATCTATTAGCTTACACCTATAGCCATTTCGAAAAGAGTGCGTCCTTCCCTCTTTGCTATCCCGTTCTGGTGCGGGGAGTAAGGACAGGACGTCTCGTGTCTGATCTTGTTCCTTCTCAGCAGTGACTGGAACTCTCTATTTGTGAACTCTGTTCCGTTATCGGACCTTAAGCATTTTATGCTGCCATACGGAGCTACATCTGCAAGGAATTTTTCTGTGGCCTAGAGTGTGTCACTCTTTGCTCTGAGAAAGTAAACAAACACTGCCCCTGTACACACATCTGTGAAAGACTGCACATATTTAAAGCCACCTATGGACTCATTATTTACTGGACCGGCTAGATCTGTGTTAACTAGCTCAAGTGGTGTCTTTACCTTTTCCGTGGGACCTCTGTTCCTTGTTTGAGTGAACTTTCCCTTTATACACACATCACATTCTTTGTTAGGTCTATGGTTTTCACCGTTAATGTGCATGGGTCACCGCCTGCAGCTTCAGTATATCCTCGTAATTACAATGACCCATGATCTCATGCCATGTCTGAATATCATGACTGACATTACACATATCATTTTCATTACATTCTGTTTGTAGATAATACATTCTCTTGTACACCTCAATGTTAAACCTCGTACCGTCAGGCTCCACAAGAACATCGTTACCTTCATTGAAGAATACTTTGGCACCGTTTGCAGTAGCAGATTTTACAGAGAATAGTTCTTGTGGGAATGAGGGTATAGGGCGTTCTTCAACGTCACTGTACACCGGCGCCCCTCACTGTCTATGAGGCATACCTGTGCGTCTCCTCTCCCCTGCGCCAACCCGAATGTGCGCTTCCCGTCTGCCAGCTCCATGCTGTGTCTCTCCGGCTCGAAGGTGCTGTCAAAGTTCTTGAATCGGTTCCTGTTGTTGATAATGTGGGACGACGCACCTGTGTCCACGATCAGTCCCTTCCTTTGGACCTGCTGCTTCTGCGTTGACTGGCTGACGTATGCTATCTGCGCCCCGAAGGTGAAGTCCTCTCTTCCCGCTGCTCTCCGGGCGTCGTCTCGACTCGCCTCACGTCCACCGCTGCTGCCATCTTACACACAGCCGCCATCTTGCACGTGCGCTCTGTTCGCACTTCTTTCTACACACTCTGTCCGCGTGTCCCGAAGTTCCGCAGAAACTACACCAAACGGTTTTTATGCACTTATCTTTTCGGTGACCCTTTTCTCCACATCGCCAACACGCCATCTCCGTCAGGGGTCCGGTCTTTTTCTTTGGCGCTGCCCGGGCCTTCATTACCCTTTCTCCCGCCTCTTTGGCGACCGGGTCTGAGTCTTCTGAGGCCTCGAAGTTCCGCAGCTTGGCCTTGAACTCCCCCAGCGACATGTCCACTGAACTGTGTGTCACCAACAGTGTGAATGGTTTATACATCTCCGGTAGTCCATAACCATCGCCATCATTAGTCCATCGCTCTGTGTTTCTCCTGCACTCTTGAGCGCCGTGATGATCTGTTCCGCCCTGATGACGTATTCAGTCACAGTCTCTGTTAGCTTTCTTCAGCGCGGTCAAAGTTATATACAGGGATACAATCCGGGGCCTACCTCTGCCGATGTAGTGTTCTCTTAACACTTTTAGACTCTCTCGGCCTTTGTCCTTTGTGTCCCGTAATATCAGCCCCAAGCTCGTGTTGTCTAGGAGTGGTGCTAGCTCGCAGTATGCGTCAGCATTCAGCTTTGTATCCAGGGCTTGCGCGTCCTCCGTTATTTCTCCCGTGAGGCCCGTCAAAATTGTCTTTTTCAGCCCCACTCCGTGCATACAGCACAACATCCGCTCTTCCCAGAGCTCGTATTCTTCTGCCCTTCCATTAAACGTGGGCCACTTGCTCCTTCTTCTGGTCGCTATCTTTTGATTGTAGCTTAGCTGCGCGTTAGCTTAGCTTTAGCATCTCGCGGTTCTCCCGCTGCTAAACTAGCCTAAACTTTTCAGCTAACTAGCTATCGTTATTTTGCTCTTCCGTGATCTGGGCCCATAACCTGTTGACAGTCACCTGGGGAGCAAAATAACTGGTCATGACAACGAGGTCCTCTTTAGCCTTAACTGGCGTGGTTTATTTCACATGTACATTTCCACCACGAGACCTGCTCTCCGTGAGAGCTAGAGTGACAGAGGAGGAGGGAACATTCCCTTACGCCCTGCTGCGTGAATGCCACCTACAACGGAACTGTACAGAACTGCGTTTCCGCAGTTGCTCTGCATCTCCTTACGCCTATAGCGCCCTCTTGTGGAACAGTTAAAGTGCAGTTATATTCAATCATATTATTACTTACATTTAACACAGAGGAACACCGTTTTCAAACTTTATTATCTAAAGATGGTGAGTTAATTGTGTTCATTCATAGTTAAAGACAGTAGAGGTTGAATACTTTATTATCTAAAGATGGTAAGTTAGTGTTGTGTTCATTCATAGTTAAAGACAGTAGAGGTTGAGTACTTTCAGGTAATATATCACATTCACACTCCCAAGTCATTTGGATTCACTTTACAGCTGAAAATACATGGGCTGTCCAAAAAAATATTCAAAATGGAATTATATGGTTCTTCATTTGAAGAGGTATATTCTAAACAGGTAATCTGTAATTTATAAAGAATGCAGGTTGAAGCCTTCCCAAACCCTCTTTATTAATGCTCGAGTCCTAATCAGTGTACGGCAGTGACAGTCATTCTCACAAAACTCAAACTCCATCTCAATAGATCCATAAACTCCACCATTACATCACTAGAGGTATTCCCAGTTTGACATGTGATTTTATTGGGGGGAAAAAAACAATAGATCATCTTTTATTTATCTTTGACGGCAGACAACTTGATTAAAAACAACACAAACAAGTTGGAAGAAAAACAAAAATCATCATCATCATCACCAGCATCATACCAGGGATACACCGATAGCGATGTTGGATATCGGGGCCGATACCAGGCTAAAACATATCAAGTATCAAGAGAATTCCCCAATAGTAACACCTGATCCATGCACAACATGTCAGAAATCACAACAAAGCCTCTCGGTTCTCTCTATTCTTGGCATTACAGAAAGACGTTGGATCTCTGTGACGGTGGGAAAATGGCTCCTATGATAAAATCATATTGTCCACTGACCCCAAACTAATTCAGTTTGACCGTTCAGTCAAAAGTAATGGATCGGATTGGAACGCGCTATTGGCCCGAGTTCTGGCCGTGACGAAGTGTCATCAGTGCATCCAGACGTCCTAGCGGGAACAGACGAGGAGGGAACACGCGCACAGAAGAGCGGCGCCGGGGGGCCAGCGCTACATCTCGTGCTGGTGGAGGATGAGTCAGCGTGGCCACAGAACCGTTCCCGCAAGGAGAAGCCATTTTGTAACAGTTCTATGACAACACTGACTCATCCTTGCCCTAGAATCCTAGCCTACATCATATTATACCATGTAGCAGGGCTTGGCCTGGAAGCCATAATCGCATCATCTCGGTAACGATAGCGCATAGATATAGCGACGGACAAATATCACATACTCCCATCATGTTGTTGTCCCTCTTGTGAAACATACATATAACATGTAAGTTAACATGTGATTGGTTGTCATACAATTAAAAAAAGGGCACAGAATCAAGCATGGAGGAACACCCGACACACCGATCACTGGCAAAAACGAGGTGATAAAAGATCCATAACGTCTGTATCGGTATGTTTTGGGTTCATCGTCCCATCCTGCTGTGTATTGTACCATTTAGTGCACAGAGCATCAGAGTTTTTTTAAGTATAAAAATAGTCACGGTAACAAACTGCATGTAGAAATACAACTAACAGCGAGACCCAGTTGGAGCCTGTGAAACCACCCAATAAATATGATCCGGGGCGAGCGGGCGTCGTTTTGTGTTCCCATTGGTTTTTCAGTCTTTTGTTTCTTCTTCTTCAGTGTTTTTTCCAACGTGTGCTTTTATTGCTCATCCAAGAACTCGTCGATAAATGAAACGACCTCCCCCTGTGGACGCACACAGACACACACACAAAATAAATTGTATTGAGTTTTAAAAACTTTTTAAACATACAGTTGAAGTACTCAATATTGTAAAGAGAATCAGGAGGTCATTTATAATAATAATAACTTTATTTCTATAGCACCTTTCATACATGGATTGCAGCTCAAAGTGCTTGACAGCAAATAGCATAAAATGAACATAGGCATACAATTTGCATACAGCGAGTTGACAGAATAAAAGCAATGCATAAAGTGCAGACATAAGAATGGGTATAAAATAAGTACAACTTCTTCCTGGACACTTAACATTTTTACACTTCTCACAATCTTCCTGGACACTTTACACTTATTACTGTACATTTTACTGTATATCTTTGGCTGGATAGTTTATATTTAAGATTTTAGAATGTATATACATAGCAGAATGTATCCCGGACCGTATTTTATTCTTATATTATTATATTCTTATTTTAGTCCTATTGACTACCTAAATGTTTATTGTTGTTTAATGTGAGCGATCTGTAGTGCCGAATTTCCCTCTGGATTATTAAAGGATTTCTATTCTATTCTAACAAGTACAGTGTTGCTCGAAAGCATGTGAACCCCGTTGTTCTAGAAACCTGTCTAGAGTGCATGAGGTTCAGAAAGTTGGTTGTCACTAAACGGCCAAGCTGCAAAGTTAAACTTTTATTTTGTATCCATCTCTATTTTAGGTCAGGGTGTAAAGTTCACTCCTTCATCCAAATGATGAGCGTTCTATGACATCATCCATTTGAAGGTGTTTAAAGGTCCAAGGTGTCCCGCGGGAATGGCTGTTCTATCCGTTCAACTTCTATGGCATGTGTGTGTGCCAAGTCCTGATGCTGGATCATTAATGCTGACTTATTGAAACCCTCGGTGTAATACTGCCCCCGCGTGGCCGTCCCCGGTAGTGCGGGCCTTGTAAACACAGGGACCACATTGTACTGCAGGGGGTCATGTGATCGTACAGAGGAATCTGGGTTTTGTACATTTAAGAGGAGCTGGCATCACAACCTGAACCAAACCATAACTGATGGGAATCTGGGTTTGTGTCGAGGCGCTAGATCACCATCCTCACTCCACTCATAACATTCATAACGTAAGATAACATTCTGAGAGCACCTCTCTCACACACACACTGATGGTAAAGGCCAGATTCCCTCCCTCTCCACCCTCTCTTCCCCTTTCCCTCCCTCTGTCTCTCCATCCCTCCCCTAACCCTCTCTTCCATCTCTCTCTCTCTCCCTGCGGGTGCTCGTTGGTATGCGTGACGTCCGCACGGGTGTCCGCGCGTGCCTGCCAGATTTTGTGCCCGCGCGGATAAACCCCATGGATATGCGCGCCGACTGCACACGGACCTACGTGTGGATCACTGGCCTGGAGGGTGATCCTAGTGCGCATGTGTGGATCACGTACAACTTAGACACCAAACATTTACTATAAACAGAGCCGCGTCTGCAGCCGTGTGCGCGTACGTGTCAGCTTTCGAGTATATAAGAGCCTTAACCCTTTCACTACCACACTACAGAAGGTTATACAACGGCATGCAAATTTCTCGATTCTGATTGGCTGAAACAGTCCATTTACACGTATGTATTGCGATCAGTCCACGCTTGCTGGCCCAGGACCCGCCCACAACCGAATCACATCACATCAATCCGCCGGATCACAAGAAGGTGGACAATAATCTTTACAAATGGATATGTTGATAGCGACTAAACGACTAAATATCAAACGATTCTGTCACAGCGAATGTCTTAGTCGTTTAAACAATGTTGGATGATGTAATTGATGGGTCTTGAATAATTGTGTAACAAAAGAAAAATCGCGGATTGATTGATGGATTAATTTGCAATTTTTTTTTCAATTTCTTTTTCTGCAGCCCTCACTCTCACACTGTCCTACGCTGGCTCAGTCTCCACCCACCCCAAGCACACACACACACACTCCTGTCCTGTCTGCAACGTTACGCGGGGGATAGTCAGACTGAGAGAGAACTGGGTGCTGCGCTGTTCTAAGTGAGCATGGCCTATTGAGTTGATTGATTGATTGATTGCTAATTTTATTACTTTACGCTTGGTTTCCAACTGGTTAAGTTTAGGCCCTCTACAGTAGGTTTAAAAAAATTAATAAAAAAATAGGGCGAAGAAAACTTTTTTTTCCTATAGGGCAAAGAAAACTTTTTAATTTGTTTTACCTACTTTCTATAAAAGAAGCATCGAAGAATGAAGTTCTATAGAAAGTAGGTCTGCATCCCCTTAACAATTGTGTGTATTGAGCCGTACTGTATTGTACCCATTCTGCATCTGGTAATAAAATGTTCAATCAATCATTCCAATAATACACAGTTGGATGTGTTAGTTTGTTGGATCCGTTTGATGCACTTCCGAGCTGCTTCCACATGAGGCAACTTCTCTCAATCATTCCAATAATACACAGTTGGATGTGTTAGTTGGTTGGATGCACTTCAAGCTGCTTCCACATGGAGGCAACTTGTCTTTTTTGTAGTTGTGGGAACTACTTTTTCTGGCGGATGGTTTTTTCAATAAATCTTCGATTAATGTGTGTTTATTGTATAGCAATAAGGTTGGATGAATATGGCAGTTGTATAAAAGCATTACACCACTTGCAGTCGTGATTTGTGAACAATAAACCATGCCTAGGGGGGTCTAACGACCACCCCTAGGCATGGTTTATTGTTCACAAACCATGTAATGCTTAATTAACACACACACACATGAATATGTAAATACAGGCAGCACATACCTCATCATCACTCTTCAAACGCAGTATGGAGAACTCCAACATCTGTAGCTGCATTGTGGTCTGATTGTAGTACCGTACAGCCTCCTGCAACACACACACACATTGATTGATTGAAAACTTTATTAACAGATTGCAGAATGGGTACAATACAGGACGGCTCAATACACACAATTGTTAAGGGGATGCAGACCAGAGAAAGACTTTCGTCTTGTTTACATCGGGGTCCCCCATTTTCAATTCATAGTGACATTTATGACATACACAGCATACAGATATATATCATGACATTTATGACACAGATATACAGTACTGTTACATTTGAGACATACAAATATACAGTACTGTTAAACAGAGATCCTAACAGAAAATATATACATATACGAGGGGGAGGAAACTGTACATTAGGATTAGGAGGGGGTGGGTGGGTGGGTTTGGACATTTACGGGGGCCAGTTTCACACACACAAAGATGTGCTTGTAAATGGCAAATGCATTTATATAGCAGATTTGATCCAAAGCGCTTTACAATTCGTTCCTCAGATGTGACCCATTCACTCACACATCGACGGCGGAGACGACCAGCTCATCGGGAGCAGTTAGGGGTTAAGTGCCTTGCTCAAGGACACTTCGACACGCTGTCCGGGAGGAGCGGGGGAAACTAACCCGGGAACCTCCGGATTACCAGACGACTGCTCTACCTCCTGAGCCACTGTCGCTCGTGTCTGTGTCTTGTCTTGTGGTGAAATAAAAAATATGGAATATACACCGTGTTTGTCGTTGTGTGGACATTGGCTGGACCCCCACACACAGTGAAGGGGCTATTTTAGGGTTAGGTTAAGGTTATAGGTCAAGGGTTAGGGTTTGGCATGTAGTCATTAGGGTTAAGGTCAGGGCAAGCGGTTAGGGAATGAATGTAAGGCCGTGTTCACATCTGAAAGTCCACGGATAGTCCGGACTTTCTGGTGGACCAAATGTGAGAATGATACATTGTTTGATTTTGGTTTGAGTTCACAGTACACTGTCCTTTTTTTGAGCAAACCTAATTTGTAGTCGAGTTGAGAGAGAGAGAGAGACTGTCATTACGCGCGCGGCGCGAGTCTGACTACGGAGCGCACACTGCAATGCACTGTAGGCTACTTTGCTTCCTAGATTAGGTACTATAGTTCGATTGTGTTCACACACCAGCAGCAAAACGCACCATGCTCCACTTTGAAACGGACCGAGTCCCAACTTGTCAAGAGGACCATGGTTCGGTTGTTTGGTACTCACAATAGTTTGGTTTGTGTTCACACCTCTCCAAAACGAAACGGACTATTGATTTAAAGGGACCATGGTTCACTTAAAATGGACCAAACAGGGTAGGTGTGAATATAAGTCTATGGAATGTCCCCACCGTACATGAAAACGTGGCTGTGTGCATAGACGCCTGCGCAATAGAGCACGCGAAGCATCTGCTCTACGACTATTGAACATGGGGGGGCAAACGTCTGATTTTGCTCCCCCACTTTTTGATCATATGAAAAATATGATATACCCCCCCCTCCCATATATAAATCTAACCATAACTACGTAATTTCAATCAAATTAATAATACGCAACGACACTTAATAGCAAGTTTTTAAGTTTCCAAAGATTGTGTGACCCCCCACTTTAATGGTTTGATCCAGTGCCCACGGGCCACGGTTCGTCGGCATGACGTATACGACATGTTGGGGGAGGAGGCGGCTTTTTCGAATGCCATTGAAAAATTCAGGCTGGATATTGGATAACATTGTGAGGATTATTCTTCAGCGTTTACATCAAAATGGAGCAAATCATCACGTAAGTCGAACACTGTGACTGTATACTAAATGCGCAAACAGATTGAAACTGAATATTTCTCGTATGGTGAGCCTCCGCGCTGCCTAGATTTACCCTGAAGGACCTAGATTTACCCTGAAGGACTGGTTTTGGCCGAACCGTTCGTTATACAAGTATCACAGAGACATTACAAAAGGTGCTCACAGTTGCACAAGGGGTTCGGACAGAGATACGGGATGGTTTGAAAGCTCGGCGTTGCTAATAAATATTTTTAATATTTTTTTATAAACTGCTCAAAGCGGCATTATTTCCGCCGTTGGGTGATCACAGCGCCTGCGCACCATCCGGTATCTCTGTCCGAAACCCGCGTGCAACTGTGAGCACATTTGTAATGTCTCTGTGATACTTGTATTACGAACGGTTCGGCCAGAACCAGTCCTTCAGGGTAAATCTAGGTTGGTTTCCCATTGAGGAGCAAGTGACTGTGGATTCACTCGGTGCAGCACAGTCACGAAAGGGGCTAGTATGGACCCTGATGTAAACCAGACAAACGTCTTTCTCTGGTCTGCATCCCCTTAACAATTGTGTGTATTGAGCCGTACTGTATTGTACCCATTCTGCAATCTGTTAAATAAAGTTTTCATTCATTCATTCAGCCGCCGCGCTCACTGGGGCTATTGATAGCGTCAATTAATTGTTGTTGTTGTTGTTGGTACTGCCGCTGCGGATGTGAGCGGGGCCGGAGGGGCTTTGGGAGGATGGGAAAGTTATTATTATTATTATAATAGTAATTGGCCATCATACGTGCCTAGCTAGCGTTAGCTAAAAGAGCCCTCGCAGTGAAGTTATTATTATTATAGCTATCATACTGCAATATAAACTTGAGTTTTATAGTGAAAAGAGCAGCTTTATTTTGGTCAAGATTGAAGGCTCTATATTGCAGGAAATTGCACATACAGGTGTTCATTAAATGTAAAAAAATCTGCCGTGGAGGGGGTCGTGCCGGACCCCCTCCAAACCACCCCTTGCAGAGAAAAAAAATAAAAATAAAAAATAATAATAAAAAAAAATCTTGCACCCCCACTTTCAACTATAACTAGGCGGCCATGGCTGTGTGTATACGCACGTGTCAGAATCAGAATCAGAAAAGGTCTTTATTTGCCAAGTAGTTTTCACATTTTCAATTTGCTTTGGTCGTTTTCGGTGCAACATTTAGCGGACAGACATTAACAGACGGATAATACAATAAAGAGGTGGAGTAAAATTAAATGAAATATGAACTAAGTTAAGCACAATAGAATAGAATAGAATTATGAAATAAAATAAAGGCCAGGGCCCTCATTCATCAACGTGTTCTACGCACAGATCTGTGCTTACCCTGTGCGTACGATCATTTCTAAGCAAAGAGTGGGATTCATCAATTTCGATTTGAACTTGACTCCGTGCTTACATCTACGCACAGGTCAGACCACACTTACCTGACGCCCAGTGGTAGAATATATTATTACAACAAGGAAATGAGCTTCTGTGCATAATAACACTGGCATGTTCTGTACGAACCGTAGTTCATTATAGTTCATTGTAAAATAGCAACAGTAGTGTAATTATGGTCAAAACCCTATAAATAGCATTTGGAATAATAGATCTTTCTCTCAGAATGAATGCAGCATGGTTTATATAGCGTTATCGGAATATACGGGGTGTAGGCTACTGACTGACTGCGCTCCGCGTAGCTTGATTGATTGATTGATTGAAAAGTTTATTAACAGATTGCAGAATGGGTACAGTACAGTACAGTACAGCTCAGTACATACAATTGTTAATTGGGGATGCAGACCAACTTTCGTCTTGTTTACATCAGGGTCCCCCATTTTCAATTCATCATAAATCATAAAGCTCAACTCGTTATTATTTTGCGCACAGACCGCCGAAACACGGGAACGTTTTGATTATATTTAAAAGGCTTTACGTTAAACGAAACAAGTGGAATTTCGAAGCTGTAAGCAGAATAAGTCATATGAATATAGTGTTCTTCCCCCTTTTTACTGTATAAGAAAGAATAGAAAACGCATTGCAATGACACTATAGTGGACAGACTATGTATATGATGGGATTCAAGTTCGCGTTTTTGTTGCTCATAGGCATGCTGTCAGAGTATGATATCTTAATCAAACATTCTAGAACATTTGTCGTCACAGATCATGTCCTAATAGAACATAGGCTATGGCATGGATCGTGATATTGTGTGGACTGTAATTATTACTGTACCGGTACCACCCATTGTGACAACAGCCTTGTGAGTCCCGCACACAAACATGATGGAATTCAAGTTCATGTATTGAAAGGCATGCCTACATCATACATGCAGTGAGATTCATTGTTCTTGTATATGCTCTCTATTATTGTTTATATAGGCTACCCAATACTGACATCAAAATAGATTGTAGTATGCCTCTAGAAATCATATGCAGCAGGTAGAAAATTGACGGGAGATCCATCGCGATTTGGAATAGAATTGAGGAGAACTTTAATCCCTGGGTATCAATCAAACAACACGGGAAAAGGCAGTCATATTCCAGCGCGGTCTTTATTAGCCGACAACAAAATAGATGCCTCTAAAAATCATATAGCCAATCGAACACAACTACCGTAATTCCTCTAATAGTAACCCCGGCTTGTATTTGTTTCAACTGTAGCGGGTACCAGGCTTGTATTAGGAGGAGGCCTGTATAAGAGGGAGGCCTATATTTCAAATTTTCAAACGGATCATAATGAATAAATCAACATTTTGTGTCAGTTTGAACCCAGTAAAATGTACTGGGTTCATTTATTGAAACCAAGTACTGTATGAAATAGTAAACAGTGCAATTACAGGTGGTCACTGGTCATTTCAACGTTTTCAAAGTGAAATCAAGTAACTAGCTCAGTATGCAGCTCAGTATATTAGTAACCCGGCTTGTATTAGGAGGCCGGCTTATAATTGCTTAGCTCAAGAGCGCACCCGGCCATTAATAGAGACCCGGCTTGTATTTGAGACCCGGTTACTATTAGAGGAATTACGGTAATAAAGGCATTCATATTACAGCACGGTTATAATGACACACAACCAACGCCAAACAGTGGTCAACGAACGGTCTTTATTAGTATTCTGAGCTGTCCAGGCAGAATTGCAGCAATGGTCTTAGGGAGCCGTTGATATCTGACATCACCGTTTACAAGTCCGCCTTTTATTATTTATCCCATAATACGCGATAGTGTCTTCTTGGTTCGACAGCAGTGAACAATCTTCGTGGAGTTTCTCAGGGTTCCGCTCGGGTCAGTCCATTATTTCACATCCCATGGGGGGTGTTTCCTCATTTTCATGACCATATATGGATAATCATGCACGAGCATTGACGGTAGAACAAAGTGGTATTCATCAACACGGAGGGGCATAGAGCCTGCGTACGCACCGTGTGATGAATCCCGACTTCCCTGTGCGTACACTAGTTCTACATTCCGTGCTTACGTGTGGAAATAGAAATGTTCTACGCACACTATTGATGAATGAGGGCCCAGGGCTGTACAACTGTAAATAAAGAGGTTGAATAAAATTATATGGGATGTAAACTAAATTAAATAGAACATAGTGTGTGTGTGTGTAATAGGCAACTGGCTGTGTTTAGCGGAGATGTTGCTCTTCATATCCTTAACCCTTTCACTACCACACTACAGAAGGTTAACCCTTTACTATCACACTACAGATGGTTAAACCCATGTGAAAGGGTTAAACCCATGTGTGTGTGTGTGTGTGTGTTAAACCCATGTGTGTGTGTGTGTGTGTGCGTGTGCGTTCATATCCATCTCACCGCTCTGGGCAGGAAGTCCTGGTCAGCCAGATCCCACTTGTCTCTATGGAAACGGTAGTACGCCACGTTGTTCTTCATCACCTCGTCGCTGGGGTCAAAGAGCATGTAGCTGGCCACGCAGGGCACCGCGTTCTTCAAGTCGTTCACTGAGGGAGGGAGGGAGGGAGGGAGGGAGGGAGGTGAATTCAGAAGGTGGGTTTTCTTTTGGCATCAATAGTAGGGTTGGGTACGGAGCTCGGTACTTTTAAGGGTACCGACCGAATTACATCGGTACTACTGAGTACCGATTCACACACTAGATCAGGGGTGGCCAACCCGCGGCTCGCGAGCCGCATGCGGCTCTTTGCCCGTCAATGTGCGGCTCTTCCATCCATAAAAAAAAATAAAAAAAAATAAAAAAAGAATATTTTTTTTTATTTTTTTTTTACTTTTTTTTTTTTTTTACTTTTTTTTTTGTATGTCACTCATTCCATAAGGACGTAGAATAAACATTTACAATTTTTTTTTAATGGTCCATTTGCATGTTCTTGGTATCTGAATCTAGGGACATATATGGATCAGTGTCAGAAATAGTGTGTCTGTTACTAGGCTTGAGTAAATTGTAATGAACCAAAGGAGAATATCAATTCTATTTAAAAAAAAAATTATCTTTGACTGTAAATAACACCATGCTAAAATTGACCAGACCTGAAAAATCTAAGCAAATGAATAAAGGGAAGATGATTAAACAGAAGGTTTTGTAGATACAGTACTGAATTCTGCCATCTTTTTTATAATGTAAATTTCTCCACCATTTTTCATCATATTGCAACACCGTTTTTTGCAAGACGTTCACAGAAAGGTAGAGAAACGAACTGCGTTCTGTTTTATGGCAATAACGTTCAGGTTTGTGGGAGATAATCCCAAAAAATACGAGAAATTAAAAAGTAAATCCAGAAGTCAGATGATTGACAGGGGCTGGTGTGAGCTGGGTAGGGTAGTTTTTTTAAATTTGAAAGCCCTGAGTCTCTTCCTTCAAAAGACTACACTCACTTTTGGCTGTGCCACTTCCTCCTGTCAATATGCGCCGGTTTCCGACTCAATGCCCTAAGATTTCTATAATCTTATATTTCACTAATAACAGTTAAAATAATTGGTAAACAAACATAATGCTAAAAATATACACTTTTACTGTATATCTCGGGCTTAAGAGGTTAACCCTGTGAGGCCCAAATTAAAAAGAAATTAGCAACTTCAGAGGCCAGAGGGTGGGACATATAAACACATTTACTATCAAATAGCATTGTGAGGCTGAACAACAGGACCAATTGACTATACATGTGCTTAAAGGGGAACTATCTTATAAATGGCTTTTTTCAGTGTTTACTATTGTTTCTTAGCTATGTGGACTTATATTAATAGGATATATGTCTCTAATTCTCATATTGGCGAATTCTTCCAATTCTCCTCTCACAATATTCACCCTCACTGAACTGAGTCATCTGAAAATGTGCATATCTGTGATGTCAGAGATTTCTCAGCTGCATAATAATGTGGCAGTTGATGTGGCAGTTGGCACCAGGCCACACAGTGGTTGGAGCCCAGCCTCAAAACGGCTTAAGATCTTGAGGTAGAAAAATGCGGTTTTTAGTACTTGATTAGAAATACAAAACAATGCATTTTTTTTGAAAAAAACCTAGGTGTTCCATAGACTCACAGGAATTGTGTAAAAGTGCCCAAATAGTGAAAGAAATAGTAAAATAGTTCCCCTTTAAAAATTTTTAAATAAACATTGTTTTTTTAAATGGCTAAAAGTGATTTTGTAATTTTGCAACCGTGGGTCTCACAGGGTACTTTTAACCCTGTGAGGCCCAAATAAAAAAGACATTAGCAACTTCAGAGGCCAGAGGGTGAGACCTATAAACACATGAAGGGTGCCGTGACTGAAAAAAAAGGTTGAGAAACGCTGGTATATGGTGTGGCTCTTTGTGGTACCACAGTCATTTTTTTGTGGCTCTTAGTCTCTGACTGGTTGGCCACCCCTGCACTAGATCAATCTGTACCACATTTCGGTACCTTTACATGTTTAGTATAAGAGTGTAATATTACTAGACAAGAGGGAGCCTTTTCCACAAAAACATATCTTCCTGTCCCGTCTCTTGGGTCTTTGGAAAGACCAGACGAGGTCAGAGGAGTTTGATCATATTTACTGAGGATGGCCAGATAATGTTGCTATTTATGCATTTAAAAACACAATACATGATCATGTGATTTATTTTATGTGGTGTGTTGCAACGATAAACAACAAAATGTTGAAATTGAGAAGTTTGGACTTTTTCTTTTTTAAGTTAAGTACCGAAAAAAGGCACTGTAGTGTTGGGTACAGATACCGAATTCCAGGAACTGGTACCGGTACCAGTATCGGTTAAAATGTGAACGGTACACCCAACCCTAATGAATAGGTTATATTATCCAACCTACTGAGAAGTATGTGAGAATCACTCGTTCTCATTGTTGCCATTTCTGTAAATCGAGACATCTGTTCAAAGTGTGAATTGATTGACAGAATTGAAAGTGAACCAGAGCAAACTAGAGAGAGCCGGTATAAACTAGAGAGAGCCGGTATAAACTAGAGAGAGCCGGTATAAACTAGAGAGAGCCGGTATAAACTAGAGAGAGCCGGTATAAACTAGAGAGAGCCGGTATAAACTAGAGAGCCGGTATAAACTAGAGAGCCGGTATAAACTAGAGAGCCGGTATAAACTAGAGAGCCGGTATAAACTAGAGAGAGCCGGTATAAACTAGAGAGAGCCGGTATAAACTAGAGAGAGCCGGTATAAACTAGAGAGCCGGTATAAACTAGAGAGAGCCGGTATAAACTAGAGAGCCGGTATAAACTAGAGAGAGCCGGTATAAACTAGAGAGAGCCGGTATAAACTAGAGAGAGCCGGTATAAACTAGAGAGCCGGTATAAACTAGAGAGAGCCGGTATAAACTAGAGAGAGCCGGTATAAACTAGAGAGAGCCGGTATAAACTAGAGAGAGCCGGTATAAACTAGAGAGAGCCGGTATAAACTAGAGAGAGCCGGTATAAACTAGAGAGAGCCGGTATAAACTAGAGAGCCGGTATAAACTAGAGAGCCGGTATAAACTAGAGAGCCGGTATAAACTAGAGAGAGCCGGTATAAACTAGAGAGCCGGTATAAACTAGAGAGAGCCGGTATAAACTAGAGAGAGCCGGTATAAACTAGAGAGCCGGTATAAACTAGAGAGAGCCGGTATAAACTAGAGAGAGCCGGTATATACTAGAGAGAGCCGGTATAAACTAGAGAGAGCCGGTATAAACTAGAGAGAGCCGGTATAAACTAGAGAGAGCCGGTATAAACTAGAGAGAGCCGGTATAAACTAGAGAGAAACGGTATAAACTCAGGGGAACTTGCGTCTTCAATATCACAAAGGCAAGGACAAATATAAAAAGAAATTGTTCTGTTAAAGGGGGTAAAACTATGGAATAACTGTGACAACGAATACTAAAAGTGTAGTGCGATACATACATTTAAGAAATTATTAAAATATAAGGTGATACATAAATATAAAACCTTATTATTATCCTAATTATATTTTATAATAACATAACTATTAAAATTGTGACAAATAAAATATATATACAAAAAAAAAAAAAACGTTTGTAACCTTTTGTTTTTGCTAAATTATGTACTGAATTATGTTTTTTTGTTTTGTTTTTTTGTTAATAATGTAATGTAAAAAGGGTAGGCAATTATAAGCCTCGGCTTCAGCCTACACCTTTTCAGTCATTTACCTTTTTTTTTTTTTATAAATGTCCTACTATAAACTCCCTCCCAGCAGAACTCCGCAAACGCCCCAACTCTGGACTCATTCAAAAAAACTCCTCAAAACCCTATATACAAAAAGCTATATAAAACTACGTTATTATTATTACTACTGTACACTGCTTTGTAAAAGAAGACCGAAATAAAATCATTCATTCATTCATTCATCCTGGCAGCAGCAGTGCCAGCGGAGCCCTTCAGCAGACAGACAGTCAGCGCTCACAGCCGCGGGGTGGAACTACGAGCATGCGTGGCTCTGGGCGTCCTGCACGCTGTGGCTCACGTCCTCCCTCCAGTCTGCCTCGCCAAGAACCAAAGCACAGGAGACCGGAGAACATTACACGGTGCTACCGTGAAATGAAAAGCTTGTTTGTATGTTGGAAAAAGGAATTACTTGCTCATACGAGTTAATTATATTGTTATATTGTTTAATGTTTACACTGCCTATTTTTATTTTATACTTCCCCACTGTACTATAACTGTATGACCTGTATCATGTCTTCTACTATCCCCCTCCTTCTACTATCTAACCTCCCCCGACAAATCAAGCTCAGCTTCTTCTATGCAACAGTTGCGTCTGTCCTTCTGTATGGCAGTGAATGCTGCACCCTGAAGCCCACCCTGCAGAAGTCCCTGGATGGGTGCTACACCATCAACAGGGATGAGCGTGTCGCTAATGCAAACTTGTATGGGGGGGGGGGGGGGGGTGCTAAGGGTGAGCGAGAAAGTGGCAGTCAGGAGAATGAGGCTGGCAGGTCACTGCCAGAGACACCAAGAGCTGCCAGCCAGCAAATTTGTGCTGTGGGAGCCAACACACGGGCATCGATCACGAGGACGTCCGACACTAACGTACGTGGACGTACTCAGGAGAGATGCGGGAGCAGGAAGTACCGGCGAGCTAGCCGGACGCACGGAGGATCGGGATGACTGGAAGCACCGATGGAGGGCCCGTCCGAGGACGACCTAGATAGATAGACTATCACCATGTACCTGTACCTCCCCTACCCCATGCTGCTATGATGTCTGAATTTCCCCAAGGGGATCAATAAAGGAATATCTTATCTTAAGTAGAAAATTCCTAGTTTGGCAGCTTGGCAGACAGAGCCATGTATAGGTAGGCTGGATAATAGAATTAGAAATCAGTAGAATGGCTATTACATCATCAACAGTGGGATATTACGGCTGCCAGACCTTTGGCCCAGATCAGACCCGACAGCTGCACTCCTTGACAACAGTCAGGCCAAACGGACTGGGCTGCACTCTGTCTCCCTCTACAGGTTTAACACTACGTAGAGCATTAATACATCAAAATGTTCAGCTTTTCACCATTTCACTTACTTAAAAGGAACACGCCAACATAACATATATGAAAGTGCTCGACTTAAACTTAAACATAACATACCGGTATATGAAAGTGCTCGACTTAAACTTAAAAGTCTCTTGTAACATACAAAATAACTCAAGTCAGAATCGTCATCATTTTTAAATGAGATCGCATAGGTCTATGAATAGAGTTCACATTTCTTTCTCTATTAATCGTGCAGCCCTAGTTTTAACAATCTTCTTCAACCTCTACACCAGGGGTTCCCAAACTTTTCAGGCCAGGGCCCAGAAAATAAGGCGTCAGAGAGCCGCGGCCCAATGGACATCGTCAGGCTTTTTTTTTCTTTTTTTTTTGCCATGTGACCGATTTTTTAAGCCAAATATCACTTCAATCCTTTTAAGTTAGTTCAAGTTAGTTATTCATTTATATGTGCTATTTATGAGAGGGCTAACTTGTTGCAAAATAATAATGATAATAATAATAGCCTCATTAAGATACTATTGTTGCTTCGGTTGTTTTCAGCGTTTTATGTGCATAATCTGTTATTTAGTTTGAAATGTTCGTTGAAATAAGTAGATTTTTCGTTTTTGTTTATTTATTAAGTTAATATAAAACCATATAGTCACATTTTAGAATACAATAGAATAGAATTTTAGAATACAACTAGAAACACTGTCCTGGCCTGCTTCTAAGTTCAGTGGCCTGAAAAAAAAAAAAAAAAAAAAACAAAAAAAAAATGTAAATCATCTCGCGGCCCACCCGTGGCTGCTCGCGGCCCACCTTTGGGTCGCGACCCCGACTTTGGGAACCACTGCTCTACACGACTGGGCAGTGACTGGTTTTAACTAGGGATGTTCGATGTTGGCTTTTTTACCGATACCGATATTGTCCAACTCTTAATTTCTGATACCGATATCAACCGATACCGATTCCCCCCCCCCCCCCCCCCAAAACACGGAAGAATTAAATTTTTTGAAAACCGATACCGATAATTTCCAATATCACATTTTAATGCCAATATCGGTAGGCCGATAATATCGGACATCCCTAGTTTGAACCCTTTATCCACATAAATGTAGTTCTACAACTTCTGGAAATGAGCTACACCTGGTGTCAGTATTTGGTTATACTATTACTATTACTATATATATGTGGTGTTGCCAGACATGTACATTGTACATGTACACAGGTACTTTATTGTATCTTTTATATTATTTATCTCCTCTGTTTGGAGTCAGTTGCGTCATGTCTGTATGTATGCGTCTGTGGCTGTAGTGTGGGTGTAAGCCCAAGACCAATTTCCCAGCTGATCGGATGAACCATACTGGTAAGTCTTTTCTAGTCTGGTCTTTTCATGTACATTTACATTTAGTAATTTAGCTGAACGCTTTTATCCAAAGCGATTTACAAGTTCTGTACGACAAGTCAGCAGGAAGGGTACAACTCTTACAGCTGAGTAACAATGTTCATCAAACAGTGCTGGAACTTGGGTGCTGCAGTGTTGAGTGAATAGGAATAGAGACATATTAGTATAGTAGGACGAGGACGAGTGCATGATAGTAGAAGACAGTAGTGTTGAGTGCATAGTAGTAGAGACTAGAGACATATTTATTAGTATAGTAGGAAGAGTGCATGATAGTATACGTAGTATAGTATTTTCATAGGCTATGCTGACAACAAGAAAGAAAATGTCATTACACTGTAATAGGTAGTGATGAAGACTGTGATGAAGTACTACTCACGTTTGTAATAGGCAAACTGCAGGTAGTGGTACATGGTGGCCACGAACTTGTCCACGACAAAACCACCGACTACTGGGGTCAGCTCGCTCTCACACCGGACCTTCCTCTCCAGGACCTCTGTATAGTGATCTAGAGGGAGAGAGGGAGAGAGAGATTTTACTACATTCAATCATAATATCTATAATGAGAATGAAAGCGAGAATGACAGAATGACACCGTTAGCGATAGAGGGATAGTGGGAGAAGGAATAATTGGAACAAAACAGAATAACTAGATATCTATTCGTTTTCTTTAGCGACACCTTAAATCAACAGAAAACATGTTAGCCATCCATGTCCTTCATTGGCTGCCTGTGCAGTTTAGGATTTTAAGATCCTGTTGTTTGCATATAAAGCAACACATGGTCTGGGCCCACCCTGCCTCACGAGATCCTGCACCCCTACACCCCATTACGGTCTCCGAGGTCTGCTGACCAGTGACCAGTCCCTCCTTCTGGTCCCCAAAAATCCAGGCTAAAGAACAGGGGGGACCGTGCATTTGCGGTTGCAGCCCCCAAACTCTGGAATGAGTTGCCCCCCCCCCCCCCCCCCATTAGGCTGGCCCCAACGCTCCCAATGTTTAAATCCCATCTTAAAAACACATATTTGTTCTCCCTAGAATTTAAAAAAGATTTACAGTCTGCTGCCGTAATTTGTTTGTAGTTCTGTGTGCACTGCATTGTATTTATGTGTTTTTTTTACTATATTATTGATTGATTGTAAAGCACTTGGGTCAACCTTGTTGTTTTTAAACGTGCTATATAAATAAAGTTGGATTGGATTGGATGTTAGTGGGGGGGCTATAGGGAGGTTTAGATGTTAGCCATCCTCTGCACGTTCTACCAGCAGGTTATGGTCAGAGGCACTTTGTTGCCGTGTGTTGGGGTGAAAGATCAGAGACACTTGGCCCCGTCACCGAGCAGAAACACCCTGGATGTCGTGGCAGAGAGGAGAGGATGAAGTACAACCTTCTCTCCCTCATGAACGCCGCCTGCCGGGCCGGGGGGGGGCCAAAGTAGGGCCAGTGGGTCAGATTTGTCCCTCTGCAACAAAGATCTTTGGCCCTCCGAAGGGTTCCGGAGAATGATAAACAATTTGTTCCTCACATTTTACCCATTCACTCACACAATCACTCACACATTCACTCACACATTGATCTCGCTTTGGTGTCCTGAGGCATGCTGATTTTAATGTCCACCAAAATACTTCTATGATGTATCAAGTTATTGGGCGGCTGGGTGGCGTAGCAGAGATTGCGCTCGTCACCAATGCAAGAGACTCCGGTCTCGACTCCCCAAGTCAGCGTTGCCTGCGGCTTGGGCCAGTCGTCATACTATCTCAATTGGGCGGGTGGAAAGTCGATGGGTGGGGATTTGGACGTCGTGGACAGCGACTCCTACAGGTCGGTTGGGTGACGCCTGCACAGCAGAGACAGGAAGTAGCGGGGGCAGCGTGAGCCTCCCACGTGTTACTCCTCGCCACTGAGAGTCCGCGCTGTTTAGGTGAAAAGATGCGACAGGCTGCCTCCTCGTGTACCGGAGGGGACACGTGATGCAAGGCTTCTATCCTCACTACAGCCGACCAGTGGGAGGCATAGTCTAGCAACGTTCAAGACAGGGGAGGGAAGAATTGGAAATACGAAATTGGGATGGGAGAAAAGCAAAAAATAAGGAGAAAGTGGATAAAAAGAAATATGATGTATTATCAAGTTGTGTATAACATGAATCAGACTGTCTGAGCTTGTCCCGGTCTGCCGTCCACAGCACATACTACTAGGAATAAAGGCATCTTATCTTTGGCAAGAGGAGGAAGCTCAAATGTGCAGCCTAAGTATAGCATGCCCGCAGATCTGGAACGAATAATCTAAATAGTAACCATACTTGGGAATATTATCTATGTTGTATGTATGTAAGTAGGTAGGTATGTAAGCCTATCCTTGTTATATGTTTTGTTTGCCTCGGTTTGTGATCAGGCTCCCTCCAAAAGCTTTAAATAGCTTCTTGGGAGACCTGGCACACGACACAATTCCGAGGATGATGATACCATGATGATGATATTTATTGTATTGTATCGTGTGTGTGAATAAATTCAAATTCAAATCTAAAATACATTCACTCACACACCGACGGCGGAGGCAACCATGCAAGGTGCCGACCTGCTCATCGGGAGCAATTAGGGGTTTAAGTGTCCGGGAAACCTCCGGATTACCAGACGACTGTCATAAGTCATTCTATATGGTCTATTTACACCTTTTTTATTATATTTGAGGAGGGATTTTGACAATTACGAGGTACAAACACACTGACATTAGATCTAAGACATTTAGACCCATTTACTTGGCCCTCTGGTGTCCCAGCGGACACAACTGAGGAGCTGCCCATCGTCGGTCTCCTGTGACGGGGGTCCGAGCCTCAGTCAGATTGAAGCTAGTTCACCTTCTGCCCTCTTCATACATCACAAGCTCTTGACATGCATTATTCTGTAACACACGTACGTCTTCTTCTCTGTGCACAATTCAGTACACAAAAATATCTTAAATAAAACGTTTTAATAAAAACACTAACCTTCTTACCGTCTTATACTATCATGCACTCTTCCTACTATACTAATATTCTACTAGGGGTGTAACGGTACACAAACACCACGGTTCGGTACGTACCTCGGTTTTGAAGTCACAGTTGGGTACAGGGTTTTGAAGTCACAGTTCGGTACAGGGTTCTGAAGTCACAGTTGGGTACAGGGTTTTGAAGTCACAGTTCGGTACAGGGTTTTGAAGTCACAGTTGGGTACAGGGTTTTGAAGTCACAGTTCGGTACAGGGTTTTGAAGTCACAGTTGGGTACAGGGTTCTGAAGTCACAGTTGGGTACAGGGTTCTGAAGTCACAGTTCGGTACAGGGTTGTGAAGTCACAGTTCGGTACAGGGTTTTGAAGTCACAGTTGGGTACAGGGTTTTGAAGTCACAGTTGGGTACAGGGTTTTGAAGTCACAGTTCGGTACGGGGTTTTGAAGTCACAGTTCGGTACAGGGTTTTGAAGTCACAGTTCGGTACAGGGTTGTGAAGTCACAGTTCGGTATAGGGTTTTGAAGTCACAGTTGGGTACAGGGTTCTGAAGTCACAGTTGGGTACAGGGTTGTGAAGTCACAGTTCGGTACAGGGTTTTGAAGTCACAGTTCGGTACAGGGTTTTGAAGTCACAGTTGGGTACAGGGTTTTCGGTACAGTGGGGGAAAGTTGACGTTTATTTATTTATTTGGCTTTCCATGTTCCCCTCAGGGGTGATGATGCAGTAACTGTTAAGTAGGGCTGTCAAAGAATATTCTATATTCAAATTAATAATCGACTTATATATAATATATAAAAATATGCTCGATATTGGCTTTTTTACCGATACCGATATTGTCCAACTCTTAATTTCCGATACCGATATCAACCGATATCAACCGATACCGATATATGCAGGGTTTCCCCGTCCAAAAAACGTAATAATTTCAGGTAACTAATAATTTCACTGGATATATATATATAACAAATATTGTTATTGTTTTTTTTTGTTTTTAAACCGATACCGATATTTTCCGATATCACATTTTACTGCCGATATCGGCCGATAATATCGGTCGGCCGATAATATCGGACATCCCTAATAAAAATATATATTTTAGATTGTGGGCCTGAATGCGCTGCATGACTGATAGGAGACACAACGTCATTGAACTGAATAAACCGCGACCACCATCCCTCAGGGTAAAACGTTATTGAATAGAGAAAGAAGCGTCATGCAGGTCCCTAATGGTAAATACTATTTCCTGTTTCATGCCAAGGAAAATATATAAATTCATGTTTATCACACCTAGAGCTGCCGCGATTACCGCATTACCGCGGTATCGCTGTTACATCACGCCCACCGCAAGAGTAGGTTGAATACCGCGTCACCGCTGTTTTTTTTTTTATAATAATAAAGTAAGAGCTTGCGGCTCTGCAGATATACCCTACTCCTCTATCGAGGTTCCAAGCGACCCTATTGGGTACCAGAAAAGTCATGTGAAACATTGCAGACCACTGATTGGTCAGAAGAGAGACGCGTCACACCTTGGATCGTCTTGCAGTGCTTTTACTTCCTGAATCTCAGCCATTGATCAGAGCTCAGTCACAACACGGCTAATATACGTTAGCTCCCACCGGAGACCGGAGTGGATTACCGACGTACCGTCGCTCCTCAGGGAACGAGGCATAATGATTTTACTGCAACGAAATGTTATAATAAAAGCCCTTCGTTCTATACACTTGTCTGATTGAAAACTTTATTAACAGACCGCAGAATGGGTACAACTCTGCACGCTCTGAGCAAAGAAAGGAACTGAGATATGAATTGAGTAACGCTTGCCTTGCTATGGTCCGGTAAATACGAACGTGTAACTATATAACGTAATGCCACAAAACGAATGCCTTTGTAATCATAAGTAGTAACGTTATAATAATAAGAAGAAGAAGAAACGGTCGGGGGGTAACCGGCGCGCGCGCCGCTACCACCCCTGCCCGCGACACAGAGGGGATACTTCGAATCCGTGTTTCACTTTTAACGAATGCGTGCTTGCCGAATCCCAAACAATATTCATGCTGCAAAGTCATCCTCTAAAGATAGACATTTAGACTAGAGGCAGGCTATATGCTATAAAGAGTAGACTACTACTAAAAAAAAATGCATTCAAACTTTTTTTTTTAATTTTTTGTGTGCGTGCGGTAATACCGCAGCGGTAGGAAATATTTTGCAAATTTGTGCGGTAAGGAAAACAGCAATACCGCGGCAGCTCTAATCACACCTTGTTTGGAGGCGCGTTGCTGTGTATGAATGTCCGTTTTATATGCCGCAAACTATCATTAATTTGATCTCCGAGAGACGGTCCCTTCTCAATCTAGCACCAATCCTCCTCACGCACTGAAAGAGAGAGGGTGTGTGTATACGTGTGTACGTGTGTGTGCCACACTATGAGGCTATGCTAAATCACAGGTAATCTTCTCAGTGTTGTGCGTGGGCTGAACGAACATCCGGCCCTTTGTGCAAGTTATATTTTGGGAAGGGGTGAACTAGTACAAAAAAAGGCTCTGCATGCGTTGGTGGTTAACGTACCGTTGCATTCGTTCAGTACACAGCACGTTCAGTGAGTTCAGTACGGATACGTGTACCATTACACCCCTAGTCTCTACTACCATGCACTCAACACTACTGTCTTATACTATCATGCACTCTTCCTACTATAATAACATGTCTCTACTACAGTATATGCACTCAACACTACTGTCTTATACTATCATGCACTTCCTACTATACTAACATGTCTCTACTATATGCACTCAACACTACTGTCTTGTACCATCATGCACTCTTCCTATTATACTAATATGTCTCTATTACGCTGCACTCAACACTGCAGCACCCAAGTTCCAGCACTGTTTGATGAACATTGTTACTCAGCTGATAAGAGTTGTGCCCTTCCTGCTGACTTGTCGTACAGAACTTGTAAGTCGCTTTGGATAAAAGTGTTCAGCTAAATGTAAAATGTACAAAGCTTTTTTGCACATCAGTCTGTAACTACCAATCATTTTCATACATCTGCCCTGACTGGATGACAGGTTGTTTGTTTTAGACACATCCCAGCTTCCTAATTGGGTACACATAATTCTTTGGCACAGCACTATGGGACATTTCCCAGTGGGAACGTTGGTAGCCTATATTATATACACCATCTGTTCAATGGCTGCATGCATTTGCTACGTACATATGCTCTCTTCCTCGCCCACACATTACTCTGTAAATGTAATCAGCCACCATGTAAATTAGATCATACGGCAGAGATTCCTAGTTTGTGATGAATGGGATCGGCTCCCTGAGAATGTGGACTATGTCTCTTTAACGATAGTCCTTAGGGAACAAGAAAAGAGGGCAGGGTTTGAGATAAGTCAATTACGAAATGAAGTAGATGCAGAGATCAAGACAAAGGAGGTATATAGACCACAGAGGCAGAGAGAGCAGTCGGACAGGGAGAAAGACGAGGACAGACAGACAGACATGGAGAAAGAGGAGGACAGACAGACAGACAGACAGACAGACAGACATGGAGAAAGAGGAGGACAGACAGACAGGGAGAAAGACGAGGACAGACAGGCAGACAGACAGACAGACAGACGAAGACAGACAGACGGACCTGCGATGAAGGAATAGACATCTGGGGAATTATTATATTTATTTTGAATGGAGTGATCAAGATAAAGGAGGAAAACTGATGAACACATTTCCCAGGAAATATACACATTTCTCAGTATATATATATATACAAATTTTTCAGGATATAAACATTTCCCAGGGTATGTGCACATAACCTGGAGGTCAATAGTCTGTTAATAAGCCTCTAATACAGTGAACACATGATGGTTCCTAATCTAACCTTTTTATGCACGTTTGTTTATAAAGCCAACCCTTACCTTAACTCAAATCGTAACCCGACTGGAGACGCCTAACCATGACCCTAAAAGAGATCATTGGTACACCTTCATTTATAAAGCAATTATTGGTCAGCTCCCTCACCATCACATCAAACCCATTTTACAGCTTACGATCCCAGGACTATTTATATGCCTCAGTACCCAGAAACCGCACAGAGTTTGGGAAAAGGGCCTTCATGTTCTCTGCTCCCTCTGCCTGGAATGGACTTAAAAAAAAGACGTTGAAACTGCAGGCCCTCACTACCATATCTGATTTTAAACTTCAAACTACAGGCATTTTGGGGGCGGCTACGTGGTGCAGTGGGCAAGGCGCTCACCACGAATACTGGATACTGGGCTCGAACAAATTCGTCCCCTGTTCGAGCCCAGCGCTCCACATTGCTTTCAGTTTAGCTGGTCGTCCGCACTAATACACATTGGCAGTATTAGGGGGAGGGAAACTGATGGGTGGGGATCGGGCGTTGTGGACAGCGACTCCCACAGGTCGGTTGGTGCGCCTGCGCAGTAGAATCAGGAAGCGACGGGGGCGGGGCCCCTCCGAAGCCCAGACCCCTGACACTGAAAGATCAAGCCGTGCAGGTGGAAAGATGCGACTGCCGTTACCTCGAGTATCGGAGGGGACTCGTGCTATGTATGACTTAGTCCACATTGCAGCCGGCTTGTGGGAGGCATGAAACAGCATTCAAAGACAGGGGAGGGTTGGACGATACGAAAATTGGGATGGGAGAAAAATGGAAAATGGGAGAAAAAGTGGATCAAATTTTTTTTTACAGGCATTTTAAAGAATGAGATGGGAGAATGTCGATGCTTCGCATAATGTGGTGTTATATTTTATATTTATTAACTTGACCTTCTCTCCCCAGCAACCTCCTGCAAAGCATCATCTTCCCTCCTCTTTCTACCTTTTTACCCTACCCTCCAATCTCCCCTAATCCCATTCAATCTAGTTTGCTGCAGCTCAAATGTATCCCCTTGCCCCACTTTGCCTTTTATGTCTCGGTCTGTGTATTTTGTATGTTTGTTTTTGTTTTGCTACCATTTTGGGCAGGTCTTGCTTGAAAAAGAGATCATTGATCTTAAATGACTACCTGGTAAAATGAAGGTTAAATTAAAAAAAATATATATACTGCAAACATTTGGTGGTTAATATCCTAATATTTTTCAATAACAAAAAACTAAATGTGCACAGACTACTATGCCCTGGACACGCGCACATTTACCTACCCGATGGGTAACGTACATAACAGCAGTTTTTGTACGTCATTGTCTGCATTTTTACTTCATTGTACTTAGGTTCTACTTTAGTTTGTATATTTGTATAGTGTTGGGACTTTATTCCTCTTTGATTCACTTTTTTTTTACTGTATGAAGCACATTCTCAGGGGCTCATACAGAACCAAGCATTTGACTGTAATGTACATGTACTTTATACGTGACAAATAAAAGCAAACTTGAACATAACCCGAGAAATGTTTAAGATCATCGCTCCCCCCCCCCCCCCCCCCCACACTTACCGTCACATATAGACAGGGGTGTAAAAAGTACCCAGAAGTTATACTTAAGTGAAAGTATGGGTACCGTCTCAAAATCGTACTCAAGTAAAAGTCAGAGTATCTGGCTAAAAACACATGTGAGTAAAACTAAAAAAGTGTCTACTTTTAAATGTACTTAAGTACTAAAAAGTAGAAGTAAAAACTTTTTTTCTGACCGTCTATTCTTCTGATAGCAGGTGTTTAATCAAAGATTCCCGCTTTCTAGACTTGCACAAGGACCAATCAGCATGGGTATGGGCGGGTTCATTTTCCATTGATGGGGATTTGATTGGCTGTTTTTAAATAAAGTGCGGCCGCAGGATTAATAATGTTAACGTTAGTTCGGCCAGAGAAACAAATATAATATTTTAATATAATTAAAATGGTTGGACCTGCAAGATTTGTACTTGGTAGGTCTGCATTTTAAATGTAAGGAGTAAAAATTATGTTTTTCTCTCTCTCTGAAATGTAATTGAGTAAAAGTACAAGTATACAAACCTAATAATACTCGAGTAAAGTACAAATCCCCCAAAACAGTACTTAAGTATTGTAACGAAGTACAATTACTCAAGTACTTTACACCCCTGCACATAGACCGCAGATTCATAGACGAGAGCGAGAATAAAAGGCGTAGACCAGAGAACGCGCGGACAGACGTACCAGCGATGGAAGGGTAGAAGTCTTTAAAGTCCTTGATCTCCCGCGCGCCCTCCGAGGCGGCCAGACACTCGTCGTACACCTTGAAGAAGTCCCGCAGGGCCAGCTCCATGTCGGACACAGAGGTGCGATAGTTGTCTCCGTTATAGGCCCGCACCGCGCGCACAAACAGAGTCTGGAACAAGAGGATGTAACAAACCATCAACTACACTAGTCACAGCACACACATCCACACTCACTTTAAATAAACTACACACGCACCGTAACACCCACTTTACTCACTTTAGACACTTTATATTTATTGGTAAAGAGATTTGCACTACAATTCATACCTCATTGCACCTTACCCTACCTAAGTTGTACCTCATCCCATTTCTGCACTGTACTGTATACTGTAATGTACTGTAACTCACCGTTACTCTTTTTGACTCTGTATTGTATATTGTATATTGACTGAACACTTTGTTTACGTACTTTTGACTAGTTTCTATTTTATACTTTTTATCTATTTTTATCTAGCACACACCCAGGGGCTCATACAGAAAAAAGCATTTCATGGAAAAGTATTCTGTATTTTACTATGACAACTAACTTGACAAGAGATTTAACGAGACATTTACACCAAGCGTTGCAGGGGCAAGGCTAAGAGAATAGTCAAAGACTCTAGCTACCCAAACAACTGCCTCTTTGCACTGCTGCGCTCAGGCAAGCGCATCCATCTACACTCATTGCACGCGCATCCACATGCACACACTCACTTTAAACAAACACTCACCTTAACACTACACCATATTTTTTATCTATTTATTAAAACGATGCACTACATCCATACCTAATTTTTTTTTTTTTGGTACCTCATTGTCTGCATTTTACTTCATTGTACTTAGGTTGTACTTTAGTTTGTATAGTGTTGGGACTTTATTCGTCTCACTTTGTTTACTGTATGAAGCACATTCTCAGGGGGGCTCATACAGAACCAAGCATTTCACTGTAATGTACATGTACTTTATAGGTGACAAATAAAAGCAAACTTGAACTTGATAGTAACAACAACAACCTTTTACCACCATACGAGGACACAGAGTACCGATTTACCTTTTAATAAATACGATACGGAGTACAGATCCAATCCATTACTTTTATGAAAACAATATTACACTCTTAGACCATTCATTTGGGGTCGCTGGACAGAAAGGATTGAGATTTATTTATTTCCAGTAAAGAGAAATACTGCAGAAAATACTGAAAATCTAAATGCTTTTCTTTGATTCCCCGACAGATTCTAGTATTTGGGGATATTTAGTATTCTCCTCATACCATTACAGATGTTTACCCTGGCATCAGCCCAATATTTATACCCATTTACCCTGGAATCAGTCCAATATTTATACCTATTTACCCTGGAATCAGTCCAATATTTATACCTATTTACCCTGGAATAAGTCCAATATTTATACCTATTTACCCTGGAATCAGTCCAATATTTATACCTATTTACCCTGGAATCAGTCCAATATTTATAAAGATTTACCCTGGCATCTGCCTAATATTTATACCTATTTACCTTGGAATCAGTCCAATATTTATACCTATTTAGTATTTACTGCCCTACAAAGGCAAACTAATAATATATTGTGATCATATTTGGTTGTGATTGTGTCACTTGGGTATGCGTGCCATAATTACTACACTGTGGCTAAAGAGCCTCCTCCTGTTGTATATTCAGAGAATTTCAGACAGAAATAAATGCTACTCGTTTGAACAATGAAGTTTAAGTAAATGTATTCATTTATTACCCAGGGACAGTGCACATCAATCAAATCAAATGTGCCAGAGTTAGCTAATGAGATAGTTAGTTTTCATTCGTAGTCCCTACAGGGTACCTGGAGGAAACCCACGCGAACACGGGGAGAACATGCACAAACTCCACCGGGGTTCGAACCCACGACCTTCGTGCTGTGAGTCAGTGGTGCTGCCCATGTGTGAAAGTGTTCATATACAATCCCTGCTTTCTACTAAACTATTCTATGAATATAAGTTTCCATACAAGCCTGACATCTTGTGGGTCAACTTGACCCCTCCCACTCTGTCCACATCAAACAGACATGCACCCGCAGAGAGCCAAGATTAGGGTGGTGGTGTGTGTGTGTGTGCGTGTGTGTGTGCAGATGCACGGTGCGTTATGGATCTTATATACATGTATGTGTGCTGCTCACCATGAAAACATAGCTTTGGGTCACGTGTGTGAGCTAGCAAGTAATTTAGTAAGTGAGAGTGAATGAGCGAGCTAGTGAGTGAGTGAGAGTGAGTGAGTGAGCTAGCGTATGAGTAAGTCTTAGTGAGTGAACGAGCATGTGAGTGAGTGAGCGAGCTAGTGTATGAGTAAGTGAGAATGAGTGAGTGAGCGAGCTAGTGTATGAGTAAGTGAGTGAATGAGTGAGTGAGCGAGCTAGTGTATGAGTGAGTGAGTGAACGAACTAGTGAGTGAGTGAGCGAGCTAGTGTATGAGTGAGTGAGTGAACTAGTGAGTGAGTGAGCGAGCTAGTGTATGAGTGAGTGAGTGAACGAACTAGTGAGTGAGTGAGCTAGTGAGTGAGTGAGCTAGTGTATGAGTACTGTAAGTGAGTGAATGAGCTAGTGTATGAGTGAGTGAGTGAGCGAGTAATGAGCTAGTGTATGAGTACTGTAAGTGAGTGAATGAGTGAGTGTATGAGTGAGTGATTGAGCGAGTAATGAGCTAGTGTATGAGTAAGTGAGCTAGTGTATGAGTACTGTAAGTGAGTGAGTGAGTGAATGAGTGAGTGAGTGAGCTAGTGTATGAGTACTGTAAGTGAGTGAATGAGTGAGTGTATGAGTGAGTGATTGAGCGAGTAATGAGCTAGTGTATGAGTAAGTGAGTAAGCTAGTGTATGAGTACTGTAAGTGAGTGAGTGAGTAAGTGAGCTAGTGTATGAGTACTGTAAGTGAGTGAACGAGCTAGTGTATGAGTGAGTGAGTGAGTGAGCTAGTGTATGAGTGAGTGTATGAGTGAGTGAGTGAGCGAGTAATGAGCTAGTGTATGAGTAAGTGAGTGAGTGAGCTAGTGTATGAGTACTGTAAGTGAGTGAGTGAGCTAGTGTATGAGTGAGTGTATGAGTGAGTGAGTGAGTGAGCTAGTGTATGAGTGAGTGAGTGAGTGAGTGAGTGAGTGAGTGAGTGAGTAGTGAACGTCAGCAAAACAAAGGAGATGATTGTGGACTTCAGGAGGTCGGGGGTCAAGGACTACAGCCCCCTCAGCATCGACGGGGCACCGGTTGAGAGAGTCAACAGCTTTAAGTACCTCGGAGCCTACATATCCGAGGACTTGACATGGACCACACACATTGACAGTGTTGTGAAGAAGGCACGACAACGCCTCTACTTCCTCAGGCGCCTAAGGAAGTTCCAAGTCAGTCAGAAGATCCTTAAGAACTTCTACTCATGTACAATAGAGAGCATCTTGACCGGCAACATCACCTCCTGGTTTGGGAATAGCACTGCACAAGACCGAAGCAGACTACAAAGAGTGACACGTTCAGCCGAACGCACAATTGGAGGGGGGCTCCCCACCCTCCAGAACATTTACAACAAGCGTTGCACGGGCAAGGCTAAGAGAATCATTAAAGACTCCAGTCACCCGAACAACTGCCTCTTTGAACTGCTGCGGTCAGGCAAGCGATACCGGAGTCTCAAGGCGAGCACAGAAAGACTCAGAAGAAGCTTCTATCCCCAGGCCATCAGGCTGCTAAACGAACAATGAATGAAAACTACACAACAACAACCACCAAACGCACATAGCACACACATCCACACGCACACACTCACTTTAAACAAACACACTGTAGCACCCACTCCACACACTTTATAGCACACACCCACTTTAAACAAACACACTGTAGCACCCACTCCCCACACTTTATATTTATTGATGAAGGATTGCACTACAACTCGTACACCTTACTGTAAATTGTACCTAAAATTAGTGATGTGACGTTTGAAGCGAGGCTCCGGAGCTTGTGTCGAGCAATCCAGCTTTTTTTAAGTGGAGCCTGTATCGAAGCGCGTATCAGGTGACGTACTGATGACGTCCGAAGCCTCGGTCCGGGGGGTACCGCCCCCGAAGCCCCACTCCGGGGGGTACCGCCCCCGAAGCCCCACTCCGCGTCACTGATTCAGGAAATGGCTTCGGGGTTGGTGCGCAACGCGTCTCCAACACGGGATCATCCCTATGTTCCCCGGAACATCCCCGCAACACAAGTGTCGACATAGGAATTCATTACGAGTTTCTTTGCGTTGGAGAATCCCGTGGAGTACTGGGAAAGACAAATAAATGTGTATCCTAATAATCCCAACATATATATATATAACAGATGGTAGCGCGAGGCACTGTCAGTCACGATGGACTTCAAGCGTTGTGAAGTGACTGGCGAGCAGCGGTACTGCGAGTTAAACTCACTCCACTTAAAAAGACACACTTTACACGTCATGAAGAGTGAATTCACCTTGGTGTAGCGGTCTGTGCTGTCACCTGTTGCCCGTGTCACGGCAGACCCGGGTTCTAAACTCCCTCGGGGCATCGAAGAAAGTTAAACACAACTCAAAAAAGGTGACCATATGATATCATCTCCGTTACATATAAACTTGCTGTAATGTCTAAATTGCTGTGCCTAATCTGATCACATCTGTATGATCCAAATGCAGGATGGCATGTCGATTTTGAGTTGCTTTTTCTGAATAAAAATTAATGAAGCAAGCACTTGTCCCTGCCATCATTCTGTTAGAAAAACACACTATATTAAATTATAGAATGTTGTAGTAACACAACTTAAGCACTTTCTCCTCTGTCCCTGCCATCATTCTGTTAGATAAACACACATTATTATTTGTTTATTGGCATCATCATCACTCTGCCTGTTCTACATTTATTGTCCACTTGATGGCACAGTAGAGCAAATGCACCATGAAGCTTCGACACATGTGTGGTACAATTGGATGGAAAGCCTCAATGCTTCATGAAGCTTCATCTCGCCATCACTACCTAAAATTGTACCTCATCCCATTTCTGCTTTGCACTAGATAGTACTGTACATTAGTACACTGCATAGTATTGTATATTATATGGTAACTCAGAACATTGTACATATGTCTATACCGAACACTGTGACCTCATTTTTCTTCTTCTAAATTACATGCTATATTATGTTATTTGATACTATCTTGTCTAGCACAGTCTCTGGAGCGTAACAGTAAGAAGCATTTTGTATGAAAGTATTCTGTACTTCTGTATGACAACTATTAAAGAACTTGAACTTGAACTAGTGAGCTGACCTCGTAGGACTTGGTCTCCAGGTCCTTCAGGTGGTCGTCTGATCCAGGCAGGCTCTTGTAGTAGGCCATGTTCCTCTTCATCATCTCGTCGTCTGGGTGCTTGAGCAGGAAGGTGTGGGCGGCGGACACTGCTTT
This sequence comes from Notolepis coatsorum, assembly GCF_963971535.1. Taxonomy (NCBI): domain Eukaryota; kingdom Metazoa; phylum Chordata; class Actinopteri; order Aulopiformes; family Paralepididae; genus Notolepis; species Notolepis coatsorum. The sequence goes on from NC_140168.1 coordinate 98,510,358, forward strand.
GGCCAGGTTGTCTGACTGAGAGAGAGTAACACACACACGTCTTTATTTAGGCCACATCTGGGGACATTGCACTGACGTATATGCGTCCCCTGCCCCTAACAACTACAATGCATAACCCTAACCTTAGCCACTCTCTCCAAATTGGGAATATGGCTTTTGTCCCCAATCAACTGGTCTTTACTCTTGATGAATTGAAAATGGAGGACCCTTGTGTAAACAAGAGGAAAGTATTTGTCTGGTCTTCATCCTCTTAGCAGTTGTTTGTATTGAGCTGTACTCTATTGTACCCATCCTGCTATCTGTTAATAAAGTTTTCAATCAATACTCTGAAATGCATCCCCATTTTTGTTTTGCCACACACACGCACACACACACACACTGACACACACACAACCCTTTTACCCAAAGCCACCCAGCAGGCAGGACCCATGTTGAAGTAACAGCTGAGGTAACAGTTTGTTGGAAACTGGGTATTAGCCTGCTAATTGACTTTTAGTTTAATTCTCTCTCTCTGTTTGTCTTTGTCTTTACCTTTCTCTCTCTCTGTTTGTAGTTTGTCTTTACCTCTCCCTCTCTCTGTTTATCTTTACCTCTCTCTCCAAAGTAAGCAGCATAGACCCCCCCTCGTGCATCCGTGGCGTGTATGTGACGTCACTAACCAAACTCTTTATGGAAAAACTTTGTTAAATGTGAAAAAAAAAAAAAAAAAACACAAGACAGCGAAGCTCGCGCCTGGGTAAGACTCGAGGCCTGGTCGACACACACACACAGAAAGTGATTCTCCCGAAGACATAACAGACACAACAGGACACACACTAGTAAAAGCTCTCCAGAAGAGGCCCCCGCTCACCTTGAAGTAGGCGTACTGCAGGTACTTGTAGGGCTCGCGCCTCTCGAACTCCTCCACGGTCTCGCGGCTCGGCAGCGTCTGCCTGAAGGCGGGCAGCCCCTGCTTGCAGCGCTTCAGACACTGCGCGCGGCGCATCACGTTGCCGAACACCCGCAGCTCGCCGAACTCCACGTAGCGCTGCTCGTCGTCCAGCCGCAGCGAGCTGCAGTTGAGGTTGCAGAAGGCCTCGCTGTCCCGCAGCAGCCGGTAGAGCCGCAGGGACACCTCCAGGTAGTCCACGGTCTCCTGCCACTTCTCCCCGGTGTACTGGTCCAGCGCGTACTTGTACGCGGAGTCCAGGGGCATGAGTTCGTGCCTCGGGAAGCTCCTGAAGCTGTACTTCTCGTACTGGGACACGACCACGGCGACGCACAGGGCGAGGAGCAGTGTGGAGAGGAGGTGAGGGGACGGCGGGGTGGTGGTGGAGGGTGCTGCCATCTTGGAGCTGCTGCTTCAGTGGCGGGCGGCTGTGCTGCTGGCTGCTGCTGCTGCTACACGTCTCCGAGTGGTTCGTGTTTGCGTTGCGGGGGCCGCGGGACAAGGACCGCCTCAACCCAGCACCACGTATCCGGACACGGCCTGCCCTCCCCCGGTCACAGCGCGGCCCAGCTGTCGCTCCTCCCACTCGAGAATCACGGCTCTGCGCTCGGTGTCCCGCCGGAGCTCCGGAGACTTCAAGTGGCTCAGTGTGTCTGTGACTGACGGACTGGAGAGAGTTATTGTGCCTTTTTACTTTATTTAACCCACTTTGTTTGGTCTGACTCCTCACTCAGTGTCTGGTGTATAACTTTTAAGGCACTTTTAGGCTATGATTGATATGATATATTACAGACACGAATATATTTATTTTCAATACTTGTATATGTTGTATTTATTATCTCTTTAATAAAAGAATAAGAAAAAAGTAAACATCTCTTGGCCCCAGCTTGACCCCTGGCGGGCAGAAAAGCCTCCCTCCCCGTGATTTCAACATGCCACGTAGAGACATTCCATCCCCCTCCATTAACCACCAAATGGTTAACCCTTTCCTTTCACTACCACACACACGACTGTCTACAACATAAGGTTAACCCTGTCACTACCGTCTACCACACTAGTGGTAGTGAAAGGTTAACCTTCTGTGAATGAATTAATGAAAACTTTATTTAACAGATTGCAGAATGGGTACAGTACAGTACGGCTCAATAAACACAATTGTTAAGGGGATGCAGACCAGAGAAAGACGTTTGTCTTGTTTACATCAGGGTCCCCCATTTTCAATTCATAGTGTCACTACCGTCTACCACACTAGTGGTAGTGAAAGGGTTAACCTTCTGTAGTGTGTGGTAGTGAACGTACACTGTACATTGGAATACTGACAAAGCTGTAAAGGAATGTGAATCACTACCCACTTTCAAAAACACTCTCAAAGAACACCTACGGGAGACTGCAATTCGAAACTGGCCGCTACAAATGTCTTAACCCAGTTGTACAGTAAATTACCAAGTATGGCTTTGTCAGTATTCCAGTGTACAGTGTCCCCCTACCCCAACCCCCCCCCCCCCACCTCCAATGTACAGCCCCCACCCACCCAACCCCACCCACCCAACCTCCTCCAATGTACAGTTTCTATGTCAAATGTATATACACTCTTTTTCTGGACACTTTTTGTATCACAAACAGTACTGTATTTGCAAATCTGATATGTCATAAATGTATAGATGTAGCAGTACTGTCTATCTGTATGTCATGTATGTCATATATGTTATGATGAATTGAAAATGGGGGACCCTGATGTAAACAAGACAAAAGTCTTTCTCTGGTCTGCATCCCCTTAACAATTGTATGTATTGAGCTGTACTGTACTGTACCCATTCTGCAATCTGTTAATAAACTTTTCAATCAATCAATCAATCAGCCATACTTGGTAATTTACTGTACAACTGGGTTAGGACATTTGTAGGGGCCAGTTTAGAATTGCAGTCTCCCGTAGGTGTTCTTTGAGAGTGTTTTTGAAAGTGGGTAGTGATTCACATTCCTTTACAGCTTAACCTTCTGTAGTGTGGTAGTGAAAGGTTGATTGATTGATTGATTGAAAACTTTAACAGATTGCATAATGGGTACAATACAGTACAGCTCAATACACACAATTGTTAACCTTCTGTAGTGTGGTAGTGAAAGGGTTACACCTTCTGCACTGTCGCAGTGAAAGGGTTAACCTTCTGTAGTGTCGCAGTGAAAGGGTTAACCTTCTGTAGTGTCGCAGTGAAAGGGTTAACCTTCTGTAGTGTGGTAGTGAAAGGGTTAACCTTCTGTAGTGTGGTAGTGAAAGGGTTAACCTGTAGTGTGGTAGTGAAAGGTTAACCTTCTGTAGTGTGGTAGTGAAAGGGTTAACCGTCTGCAGTGTGGCAGTGAAAGGGTTAACCGTCTGCAGTGTGGTAGTGAAAGGTTAACCTTCTGTAGTGTGGTAGTGAAAGGTTAACCTTCTGTAGTGTGGTAGTGAAAGGGTTAACCGTCTGCAGTGTGGCAGTGAAAGGGTTAACCGTCTGCAGTGTGGTAGTGAAAGGTTAACCTTCTGTAGTGTGGTAGTGAAAGGTTAACCTTCTGTAGTGTGGTAGTGAAAGGGTTAACCGTCTGCAGTGTGGTAGTGAAAGGTTAACCTTCGGTAGTGTGGTAGTGAAAGGGTTAAACTTCACAGCTAAAATAAGCCTACAAAGATGGAGACTGCTGTGTGTGTTGTGTTCTCCTCCCGTGCAGCGCCGGATAAGTCACGGTTGATTGAGTCAAAGGCGGGGTTCCGTAGTGACGGGTTTCTTTGGGGGTCTCTAACTTCTGCAGGGAAGGAGGACCGGCCGACGTTACCACGTTTACACATCTGAGGAGCCCCACTGCGCATGTGCAATACGTGGTGCGCAAGTTCGAGATCCCCATTCAATCCCAGGCTGGAACCGGAGGAGGACGATCCGACACCACAGCTGCAGCAGGGCGACCGACTCTACCGGGAAGAAGGAGGGAGCAGCACTCGTTATATATATATATATATATATATACAGACGATACAGAGTTAGGTAGTATCTATACCAACGAGTCATAACCTAGGAAGATGATCCAGTGTTTGCACAGGATGTTATATCTGATGGCGGTTCTGGTGGCTTTCGCCGCCTGCGACGCTCCCCCGGTCCCGTTAGACGACATCATCGTGGAGAAGACCTTCGTGCCCGAGGCGTGCGTGCGCGCGGTGAAAGTGGGGGACTACGTGAGGTACCACTACAACGGCGTGTTCCCGGACGGCAAGAAGTTTGATTCCAGGTAAGTAGCTACTATACACGGCTAACTTTGTTTTCTCCCCACACACTACTACTGTGCTGGCAGTGCTGCAGACCGATCGTGCGTGCCGTGCGTTATAAGCCCGTGGTTCGTATGAGCGTGCGCGATGCGTAAAAGTCGAGTGCGTGTGGATGGGTCGGCCCTGTGAGCCACGCAGGCAGAGAGCAAGACGAGCTTCTGTGCAAAGAATCATTTGTGAGGATTCTCTGCGCCTCGTCTTTCAGATCTGATCTCCAATCGGCTGTAGGCTTCTATGATACTCATTTAAAACTCTTCTTTTTTATTTTCATTTTTTTATAGTTTAGTGATAGTTTGGGACATTTGTATACTATGATAGTTAGGATGGTGAGTATATATAACCTACTTTAAAGGGGCACTTCCCCCCCCCCTCCCCCCAAAAAGAGAATTTGCACATAATCTCACACACATCCCAAAACAGTTTTGCACACATTAATTTAGTTTGACAGTTATTGGAGATTAAATTAGTTTGAATATGGCCACCACCAGTGATGATGTCATCATCGGGGACATTGAAATCCTATGTTTTGTAAAATTACAGCTCAAATGAAATGAAATACTCAGACATTTGTTTTATACCGTGTGTATAACTGCATAAACCACTCAACTAAACTGTTGTGTACAACAAATAAAAGTAGAGTTTTCATGTATATTAATTCCCACTCATGATGAATGAGTTCAGATACTTTTGAATAAATGAATTCACGGAGGATGCGTGAGTGAATGCATGAACAGATGTACGGGTTTGCAAGAGTGAAGACTTTAGAAGTGTCTATAAACCTGAATATCTAACCCCCCCCCCCCTCTCTCTCTGTCTCTGTCCCTCTCAGCTACGACAGAGGCAGCACCTACAACGTGTATGTGGGTAAGAAACAGCTGATCGCAGGGATGGACACGGCTCTGGTTGGGATGTGTGTCAACCAGAGGAGTCTGGTCAAGATCCCCCCACAGCTGGCCTATGGGAAACAAGGATATGGTGAGTGTGTGTGTCAGTGGTGGAAGAAGTACAAAGTTCCTTTACTTAAGTAAAAGTGGAAATACTCAGATAAATGAGTAGTACCCTGGTAAAAGTAAAAGTCCTCTATTCAAATAATTCTACTTAAGTAAAAGTAGAGAAGTATTTGCTATTGAATGTACTTAAAGGAACACGCCAACTTTTTGGGACATTAGCTTATTTGCCATCTGCCCTGGAGTTAGACAAGCAGATACATACCCTTTTCTTCTCTGTGCACGCATTAGGCTTAGGGAACAGCCGCACCATTAGCCTAGCTTAGCGTCATTCACTGGAAGTAGGTGTGCCAGTGTAGCCTAGTTCCCAACAGTCACGAAATACACTCCAAATACAACTGCAAAACATTCCTGTAAACATGTTGTGACCTGTGTATTTACCACGTGGAGAAAAAAAATTGTATTGGACATTTCCGTTTTCTAAGCAGATATATACTCTGAACTATTTTTTGCCGGACCACTGCTGCCTGGACGCAGTGATTTCACGCATCACCTGAAAAGAAATCACTGCGCCCGGCAAAAAATAGTTCCAAGTATATATCTGCTTAGAAAACTAAAATGTTTAATACATTTTTTTAATTTCTCCACATGGTAAATACTCATGTCACAACATGTTTACAGGAATGTTTTGGAGTTGTATTTGGAGTGTTGGGCTCTAGGCTTCACTGGCACACCTACTTCCAGTGAATGACCCTAAGCTAGGCTAACGGTGCGGCTGTTCCCTAAGCCTAATGCGTGCACAGAGAAGAAAGGGGTATGTATCTGCTTGTCTAACTCCAGGGCAGATGGCAAATAAGCTAATTTCCCCCAAAATTGGCGTGTTCCTTTAAGTATCTAAAGTAAAAGTACACGTTTCTGTATCCATTGACCTCTATAGGTTATGTTAAAGTGGTATGTGGTCCAGTTATGCTGCTCTGCTTAAAGGTCATTGTTGGTGACGGGTAATAGACAACATGGGTTGTTATGGTTACGCCATTCACAAAGTGGTCACGTGGTGTCGTAGTAGTAGTAAAAGTCAGCTGTTCACCGGCGGGTTTCAGGTATGGAATGGTGAGGGGGGTGAACGGGGAAGTCATATTTTGCTGACCGCACGCTACACAATGTTAAATCAAGCCGTGATTCACTTTATTATGATGCTACTATATGAACTGTTTTAACTTCAATGAAATAACCAAACGCAGTATCCTGGAGCAGTGATTTCATGACAAGCAGCGCGTCTGGCAGGTAGAATTATTTCCCCGATTTAGTCTCTTGGTGACTCCATAAATGTTTGGACAGTCGCCATACAGTCATGTTAAAGTGGTGTGTGGTCCAGTTATGCTGCTCTGATTAAAGGTTATGTTAAAGTGGTGTGTGGTCCAGTTATGCTGCTCTGATTAAAGGTTATGTTAAAGTGGTATGTGGTCCAGTTATGCTGCTCTGATTAAAGGTTATTGTAGTGGCCGACTGTCATTCCTCTGTGTGCTGACAGTCGTCCACGATGCACCCGCTATTGCCTTTTTACACTGTACCAAAGTTGTTGATGTTAAATGAGTTGAATGTCCACAGTTGCTCCTCTTACGGTGTACAGGGTTTATTGTTGTCCAAATGAAAGTGATAGTGAATTAAAGGTTAAACAGAACAGTCGTCAGTTGCTCCGTGCTCGGTTCCAACAGTATAACAGTGAAACAGTGAAACGGTTCCAACAGTGAGACAGCAGCAGTTCCAACAGTGAGACAGTGTTTGAAGGTAAGTCCTCCGCAGGTGCATAAGATTCCGTTGATCACCTTGGCCATTTATAGGAGTGGGCTGCAATGGGTGGTGGGCCCTCTAGTGGCCAAACAGTCTAAACAGTGCATGGTTCCAATATATACATAATATATACATATAATAATAATATAATATATATATATAACATAATATACATAATAATAATATAATAGTATATAATCCACCAAGTCGGTTTCTGCCTCTACACACCGGCCCCTTAAATGTGTACCAAAACACAATTTCAAAATCATATGAGAGGCAAAGAAGCCGACACAACCTACATGCTAACGTACTCAAGAATAAACAATATGAAGTCACAATTCTAAGCATAAAGAAACCTGACAGGGTCCTGTGGTTTTCACCTGTCGTCCCTGAGCATGGGAAGAACAAATCAGTTAGTGAGTCAAGTAACAGTTAAGGTAACTCAATTTTTTTTTTTTTTTAACAAACAGAGCCATAGCTCCGACAGGCATACAGCCAATGTCTATTCAAAGTCCATTCAATGGCCATGCCTTATTCTGAGGCAGGGACCAGTAAGCATAGCTTACTGATCGGTCATTCCAACGTGTTAGTTCTGGTTTGTAGGAGCACGCTGCGCACCAATCCTCTGGATCCAGGGCGTGTCTCCAGGACTCTTGCCATGACCCAGGACCCACGGGGTGCATTGGAGTCTATGATCAGAACGATGTCCCCTTTTGTGAAGTTCCTCCTGGTTCTATTCCATCGCTGCCTTTCTTGGAGAAGTGGAAGATATTCCTTCACCCATCTGGTCCAGAACAGATCCGAGATGTACTGAACTTGCCTCCAACGGCGCCTAGCGTACAGGTCATCTGGGTTGAACACACCAGGTGGCAGAACAGGCTGGACCTTAAGCTGAAGAAGATGGTTAGGAGTAAGAGCTTCCAAATCATTCAGGTCATTTGAGACATTTGTCAGCGGGCGACTGTTCAAAATGGCTTCCACCTCACACATGATAGTGGAGAGCGCTTCATCATCAAGAGCTTGTTGCTTAGTGACTGATAATGGGGTTTTCTTGACCAGACGGATTAATCTCTCCCATATCCCACCATGATGGGCTCCATACGGGGGATTAAAAGTCCATTTCACATTCCTTTGCTGTAGGGCTTGTGTTATTTGATTCCACTCCTTCAAGGCTTTCTTTAGCTCCTTTTCTGTTGAGACAAGGTTGGTCCCATTGTCAGACCTTATTCCAATCACTTGGCCCCTTCTACTGATGAAACGTCGGAATGCGTTAATACAAGAATCCGTATCCAACGAATGAGACACTTCTAAATGTATCGCTCGGCTGGCGAGGCACGTAAAAATGACTCCATCTTTTCTGCGTAGTCCTTCCTCTCTTTACTTCAATCGGCCCAAAGTAGTCGACCCCCACATGCGAGAACGGTGGCAAATCTGGTATCAACATGTCTTTGGGTAAATCTGCCATCTTTTGCTCCCCACCTGTAGCGAGTAAACGTCTGCATACAGTACAATCAGATATGACTCTTCTTGCCAGAGCGTTGGCTGAGGGAATCCAGTACTTTTGCCTCAATCTTGACAACATGTGGTTTCTGCCGCTGTGACCAACCTTGTTATGGATACTTCGGAGAATGATATGGGAGACATGGTGATTCTTGGGAAGAATTACTGGGTGTTTCGTTTCTTCTGGCATTGCCATTTTGTTCAATCGTCCCCCAATTCTCAAGATACCATTTTCAAGGACTGGATCTAGTCTGTACAGTGAACTGTTCTTCTTGACAGAACCATTGGCTTGCAGTGCTGTCAGTTCCTCCAAAAAGCTTTGTTTCTGACAGAAGAGTATTATAGCTACTTCCGCCTCTTCCAGATCATCAATGGTGAGTGTGATAACAGTCATCGTCTCTTTGAACCTTGTCATCTCAGCCTCAACCATCTGTTTTTGCTTGTCCACATCCTTCAGTTGTGCTTGCACAATGGTAAGCACTTCCTTTCGCTTTTTGCTCAATTGTAACAAGATGCTTTTCAAGTGCAGAAACCACGACGTTGCTCTCTTTAGTTTACCCCAATCTGAAAAATGAAGTATCATTTTGCTTGTTGCCTCTTGTTCGTGTTCATTGATTGCGTTCACGGTGACCTTTTCCTTCCTTACTTCACGGTCATCGGGATTGTCGATGGCAATTCGGTCAGGCTGTTTCGGCCATTCCTTTTCAGGTTGGTTCAAGAAAACTGGACCATTGCACCAAGTGTCGCACTTTAAGAACGCCTCAGAGGGAGCTCCAGTAGCTCACCACGTACCTCGAGCGCTATTTCGGCGCCGGGGACAACCGTGCTCGTCACGGATCTGGGGTTTAGCGAGTTCGAATCCCGGACTGCAGCCGTGCCTTTCCCAGAGTGTCTTCCCCCCCATCTGTACCCCTTCAGCCTGTTTCTGTCGGTCATTCTTGACCAGAATAAATGCGATAAAACGCTAAAAAGAGCCAGGGGAATGGCCAAAAGTAAAAAAAAAAAAAAAAAAAACGCCTCAGCATGGAGACCGCGAGAAGCGTGGTCTGCCGGGTTCAATTTGGTGCTTATGTACCTCCACTGCGATACATCTGTTGCTTCTCGGATGGCGCTCACCCGATTGGCCACAAAGGTGTGAAACCTTTGGTTTTCATTTTTTATATACTTTAGTACCGTCGTACTGTCTGTCCAGAACATGGAACTTTCAAGAGGGATTTTGAGCTCAGTCGTCAACATTCGGTCAATGCGTACAGCAAGGGCTGCTGCAGTAAGCTCCATCCTAGGGATCGTTATTTGCTTGAGAGGTGCCACCCTCGCCTTTCCCATTATGAAGACTGTGTGCGCATCATACAGCATAGCAACAGAATACTCCTGAAAAGGTCTATTCCACTGTGATGTAGAAAATATCTTAACCAGCCCCACCTGCCACCGCCACTAATAACATATCTATGCCGGGACCGTATTTTATTCTTATTCGTAACTTTAGTTTTTGACTACCTAAGGCCTAACAAAAATAATAGTTGGTTTCAGGTTGGTTGTCAGTTTGGCCATGGGTAGGTAGGGAATTTATTTTATTTTATTTTTTTATTTTATTCTTTCCCATGGCGACTATGGATAGGGAATTTCTTTATTTAATTAAAATGTTCACAACAACATGGATGCATGTACTCTGCCAGCATGTTTAATATCCATAATACTAAATGTTTGACTAAGATTTCTATGAAACTTTATTCTAAAAAAAAAAAAAAAAAAAAAACAGATTTTTTTTTTTTTTTTTTTATAATTTTTTTTAAAAACTCATAAAATATATTGGGTCGCACCTAAATCGGCAGGGTCGGTCGGCAACCTGAAACCAACTATTATTTTTGTTAGGCCCAAATGATTACTGTGAGCGATCTGTAGTGCCGAATTTCCCTCTGGATAAATAAAGTATTTATATTCTATTCTAACCTCAGACACTCAAACGGGAAGGGAGAGGCACAGCTACTTCACCATTCACTTAAAGGTGCTATAGATAACATTCAGCCACTAGATGTCGCACTAGGGCAATCGGGTGCATTCCACGTGGGGGCGGAATGGGAAATGGGGAGGGGATACATGCATGTAAACAACAACATTCATTTTGGACCCGCCACATTTCTTTTTATTATTATTATTGTTGTTATTATTATTATTTGTTTTTATATTTGGGGGGAGAAGCAATACTTTTATTTGGCACCTTTCTAAAAGCTCTGTGGATGTTTGGGGCGTCGGTCTGCCTTCCTCAGAGCACCTGTCACTCACCATGACCCTTGACCCTCTGGGGAATACTGTGCTCTGTATTGTGCATTAGAGCAGGTTGGTGTTTAACCCTTTCACTACCACACTACAGAAGGTTAAACCACTGCAGAGTATTCATAAACACACAGATGTCTGAGCATGCACACACACACACTTACACACACATGTGGCAGAACACGTATGCACACACAACACATGCACACCAAAGCACTTTGAACTGCAACCTCTGTATGAAAAGTGCTATACAAATAAAGTTATTATTAAATGCATGCTCTCACACACACACACACACACACATGGCACACTTGGCTCAACAACACACCATAACAGAGTGAGAGAGAAGTAGATGGTAGGGGAAGGAAGCTCGCTCTGTCAGAATAGTGTGTTGCATTATAGGATCCTCTCGGCCAGAGAGGAGGTGTGTGGTCAGATGTTACTCTCAGCCAGAGAGGAGGTGTGTGGTCAGATGTTACTCTCAGCCAGAGAGGAGGTGTGTGGTCAGATGTTACTCTCAGGCCAGAGAGAGGGAGTGTGTGGTCAGATGTTACTCTCAGCCAGAGAGGGAGTGTGTGGTCAGATGTTACTCTCAGCCAGAGAGGAGGAGTGTGGTCAGATGTTACTCTCAGCCAGAGAGGAGGTGTGGTCAGATGTTACTCTCAGCCAGAGAGGAGGAGTGTGTGGTCAGATGTTACTCTCAGACAGAGAGGAGGAGTGTGTGGTCAGATGTTACTCTCAGACAGAGAGAAGGAGTGTGGTCAGATGTTACTCTCAGGCCAGAGAGGAGGAGTGTGGTCAGATGTTACTCTCAGGCCAGAGAGGAGGTGTGTGGTCAGATGTTACTCTCAGGCCAGAGAGGAGGAGTGTGGTCAGATGTTACTCTCAGCCAGAGAGGAGGTGTGGTCAGATGTTACTCTCAGGCCAGAGAGGAGGAGTGTGTGGTCAGATGTTACTCTCAGCCAGAGAGAGGGAGTGTGGTCAGATGTTACTCTCAGCCAGAGAGGAGGTGTGTGGTCAGATGTTACTCTCAGCCAGAGAGGAGGTGTGTGGTCAGATGTTACTCTCAGCCAGAGAGGAGGTGTGTGGTCAGATGTTACTCTCAGCCAGAGAGAGGGAGTGTGTGGTCAGATGTTACTCTCAGCCAGAGAGGAGGTGTGGTCAGATGTTACTCTCAGCCAGAGAGGAGGTGTGGTCAGATGTTACTCTCAGCCAGAGAGAGGGAGTGTGTGGTCAGATGTTACTCTCAGCCAGAGAGGAGGTGTGTGGTCAGATGTTACTCTCAGGCCAGAGAGGAGGTGTGTGGTCAGATGTTACACTCAGGCCAGAGAGGAGGAGTGTGTGGTCAGATGTTACTCTCAGCCAGAGAGAGGGAGTGTGTGGTCAGATGTTACTCTCAGCCAGAGAGGAGGTGTGTGGTCAGATGTTACTCTCAGCCAGAGAGAGGAGGTGTGTGGTCAGATGTTACTCTCAGCCAGAGAGGAGGTGTGTGGTCAGATGTTACTCTCAGCCAGAGAGAGGGAGTGTGTGGTCAGATGTTACTCTCAGCCAGAGAGGGGGTGTGTGGTCAGATGTTACTCTCAGGCCAGAGAGGAGGAGTGTGTGGTCAGATGTTACTCTCAGCCAGAGAGAGGGAGTGTGTGGTCAGATGTTACTCTCAGCCAGAGAGGAGGTGTGGTCAGATGTTACTCTCAGCCAGAGAGGAGGTGTGTGGTCAGATGTTACTCTCAGCCAGAGAGGAGGTGTGTGGTCAGATGTTACTCTCAGCCAGAGAGGTAGTGTGTGGTCAGATGTTACTCTCAGCCAGAGAGGAGGTGTGTGGTCAGATGTTACTCTCAGCCAGAGAGAGGGAGTGTGGTCAGATGTTACTCTCAGCCAGAGAGGAGGTGTGTGGTCAGATGTTACTCTCAGCCAGAGAGAGGGAGTGTGTGGTCAGATGTTACTCTCAGCCAGAGAGGAGGTGTGTGGTCAGATGTTACTCTCAGACAGAGAGGAGGTGTGTGGTCAGATGTTACTCTCAGCCAGAGAGGGAGTGTGTGGTCAGATGTTACTCTCAGCCAGAGAGAGGAGGTGTGTGGTCAGATGTTACTCTCAGCCAGAGAGGAGGAGTGTGGTCAGATGTTACTCTCAGGCCAGAGAGAGGGAGTGTGTGGTCAGATGTTACTCTCAGGCCAGAGAGAGGGAGTGTGTGGTCAGATGTTACTCTCAGCCAGAGAGAGGGAGTGTGGTCAGATGTTACTCTCAGCCAGAGAGAGAGAGAGTGTGTGGTCAGATGTTACTCTCAGCCAGAGAGGAGGTGTGTGGTCAGATGTTACTCTCAGGCCAGAGAGGAGGTGTGTGGTCAGATGTTACTCTCAGGCCAGAGAGAGGGAGTGTGTGGTCAGATGTTACTCTCAGCCAGAGAGAGGGAGTGTGTGGTCAGATGTTACTCTCAGCCAGAGAGGAGGTAGTGTGTGGTCAGATGTTACTCTCAGCCAGAGAGAGGGAGTGTGTGGTCAGATGTTACTCTCAGCCAGAGAGAGGGAGTGTGTGGTCAGATGTTACTCTCAGCCAGAGAGGAGGGAGTGTGTGGTCAGATGTTACTCTCAGCCAGAGAGAGGTAGTGTGTGGTCAGATGTTACTCTCAGCCAGAGAGGTAGTGTGTGGTCAGATGTTACTCTCAGGCCAGAGAGGGAGTGTGTGGTCAGATGTTACTCTCAGCCAGAGAGAGGAGGTGTGGTCAGATGTTACTCTCAGCCAGAGAGAGGAGGTGTGGTCAGATGTTACTCTCAGCCAGAGAGAGGAGGTGTGGTCAGATGTTACTCTCAGCCAGAGAGAGGAGGTGTGGTCAGATGTTACTCTCAGGCCAGAGAGAGGGAGTGTGTGGTCAGATGTTACTCTCAGCCAGAGAGAGGGAGTGTGTGGTCAGATGTTACTCTCAGCCAGAGAGGAGGTGTGTGGTCAGATGTTACTCTCAGCCAGAGAGGTGTGGTCAGATGTTACTCTCGGCCAGAGAGGAGGTGTGGTCAGATGTTACTCTCAGGCCAGAGAGAGGAGGTGTGTGGTCAGATGTTACTCTCAGGCCAGAGAGGAGGTGTGTGGTCAGATGTTACTCTCAGCCAGAGAGGAGGTGTGGTCAGATGTTACTCTCGGCCAGAGAGGAGGTGTGGTCAGATGTTACTCTCAGCCAGAGAGAGGTAGTGTGTGGTCAGATGTTACTCTCAGCCAGAGAGGTAGTGTGTGGTCAGATGTTACTCTCAGCCAGAGAGAGGTAGTGTGTGGTCAGATGTTACTCTCAGCCAGAGAGGAGGTGTGTGTGGTCAGATGTTACTCTCAGCCAGAGAGAGGTAGTGTGTGGTCAGATGTTACTCTCAGCCAGAGAGGAGGAGTGTGGTCAGATGTTACTCTCAGCCAGAGAGGTGTGGTCAGATGTTACTCTCAGCCAGAGAGAGGGAGTGTGTGGTCAGATGTTACTCTCAGCCAGAGAGAGGGAGTGTGTGGTCAGATGTTACTCTCAGGCCAGAGAGAGGGAGTGTGTGGTCAGATGTTACTCTCAGCCAGAGAGGAGGTGTGTGTGGTCAGATGTTACTCTCAGCCAGAGAGGAGGTGTGGTCAGATGTTACTCTCAGGCAGAGAGGGTGTGTGGTCAGATGTTACTCTCAGCCAGAGAGAGGGAGTGTGTGGTCAGATGTTACTCTCAGCCAGAGAGGAGGAGTGTGTGGTCAGATGTTACTCTCAGCCAGAGAGGAGGTGTGTGGTCAGATGTTACTCTCAGCCAGAGAGAGGGAGTGTGTGGTCAGATGTTACTCTCAGACAGAGAGAGGGAGTGTGTGGTCAGATGTTACTCTCAGCCAGAGAGAGGTAGTGTGTGGTCAGATGTTACTCTCAGCCAGAGAGAGGAGGTGTGTGGTCAGATGTTACTCTCAGCCAGAGAGAGGAGGTGTGTGGTCAGATGTTACTCTCAGCCAGAGAGAGGGAGTGTGTGGTCAGATGTTACTCTCAGCCAGAGAGAGGAGGAGTGTGGTCAGATGTTACTCTCAGCCAGAGAGGAGGTGTGTGGTCAGATGTTACTCTCAGCCAGAGAGAGGAGTGTGGTCAGATGTTACTCTCAGCCAGAGAGAGGAGGAGTGTGGTCAGATGTTACTCTCAGCCAGAGAGGAGGTGTGTGGTCAGATGTTACTCTCAGCCAGAGAGAGGAGGAGTGTGGTCAGATGTTACTCTCAGCCAGAGAGAGGAGGAGTGTGGTCAGATGTTACTCTCAGCCAGAGAGAGGGAGTGTGTGGTCAGATGTTACTCTCAGCCAGAGAGGAGGTGTGGTCAGATGATACTCTCAGCCAGAGAGAGGTAGTGTGTGGTCAGATGTTACTCTCAGGCCAGAGAGAGGGAGTGTGTGGTCAGATGTTACTCTCAGCCAGAGAGGAGGAGTGTGTGGTCAGATGTTACTCTCAGCCAGAGAGAGGGAGTGTGTGGTCAGATGTTACTCTCAGCCAGAGAGAGGGAGTGTGTGGTCAGATGTTACTCTCAGCCAGAGAGAGGGAGTGTGTGGTCAGATGTTACTCTCAGCCAGAGATAGGGAGTGTGTGGTCAGATGTTACTCTCAGGCCAGAGAGAGGGAGTGTGTGGTCAGATGTTACTCTCAGCCAGAGAGAGGGAGTGTGTGGTCAGATGTTACTCTCTGCCAGAGAGGAGGTGTGTGGTCAGATGTTACTCTCAGACAGAGAGGAGGTGTGTGGTCAGATGTTACTCTCAGCCAGAGAGGAGGTGTGTGGTCAGATGTTACTCTCAGCCAGAGAGGAGGTGTGGTCAGATGTTACTCTCAGGCAGACAGGAGGTGTGGTCAGATGTTACTCTCAGGCCAGAGAGGAGGTGTGTGTGGTCAGATGTTACTCTCAGCCAGAGAGGAGGAGTGTGGTCAGATGTTACTCGCAGCCAGAGAGAGGGAGTGTGTGGTCAGATGTTACTCTCAGCCAGAGAGGAGTAGTGTGGTCAGATGTTACTCTCAGCCAGAGAGAGGAGGTGTGTGGTCAGATGTTACTCTCAGCCAGAGAGGAGGTGTGTGGTCAGATGTTACTCACGGCTCTGTGTTAAAATGGGGATAATGTACAAAAATAAAACGGTTTATCGCCCACTGTAGCTCAGAGGAAAGACATATCATTGATGTGAAGGTGTTTTAAAAAAAATAAAACTGCTTCATTGTTACATAGTCATATATACAGGGGTGTAAAGTACTTGAGTAATTGTTTATTAATATAAATTAATATGAATATAATTGTGTTATAAAAAAAATAGTTGAAGTCCAAGGCAGCTGCTCTACACATTTTTAAAAAGCCTTTATTTAATGGCTCACATTATTTAGATCATTTAAAAGAAACCGACATGTTTGGGCCTACATGTCTTTGCTGACCCCTTCTAACTATGTCATGTTATGTATAAGCTGTGCCTCCATTCGTTTAGCACCAGCTGTCTCTCGTTGTAATTAGACTCTCCCAGAGTTCTGGATTCTCTATATTATTATATTAGAGCTTTGTTTGGTCTTAGTCATCTATACCCTGATGAAGGCCCTATGTAGGCCCAAACATGTTGGTTTCTTTTAAATGATCTAAAAAATGTGAGCCATTAAATAAAGGCTTTTTTTTTTATTTGTAGAGCTGCCTTGGACTTCAACTTTTGTACTTATAACGGATCCTACCCCGGGTTTAATCCAAAGAGCAGCTACTGAAACACAACCAAGAACGCTGTAGCCCTCTCCATATCCTCTTTTGGATCATATAAATGTGTTTGGTTCTGCCGGGCTCAGACAGTGTTTGGTTCTGCCGGGCTCACAGTGTTTGGTTCTGCCGGGCTCACAGTGTTTGGTTCTGCCGGGATCACAGTGTTTGGTTCTGCCGGGCTCACAGTGTTTGGTTCTGCCGGGCTCAGACAGTGTTTGGTTCTGCCGGGCTCACAGTGTTTGGTTCTGCCGGGCTCACAGTGTTTGGTTCTGCCGGCCCGCACAGTGTTTGGTTCTGCCGGCCGGCACAGTGTTTGGTTCTGCCGGGATCACAGTGTTTGGTTCTGCCGGGATCACAGTGTTTGGTTCTGCCAGGATCACAGTGTTTGGTTCTGCCGGGCTCACAGTGTTTGGTTCTGCCGGGCTCACAGTGTTTGGTTCTGCCGGGCTCACAGTGTTTGGTGGTTCTGCCGGGCTCACAGTGTTTGGTTCTGCCGGGCTCAGACAGTGTTTGGTTCTGCCGGGCTCAGACAGTGTTTGGTTCTGCCGGGATCACAGTGTTTGGTTCTGCCGGGCTCAGACAGTGTTTGGTTCTGCCGGGCTCACAGTGTTTGGTTCTGCCGGGCTCACAGTGTTTGGTTCTGCCGGCCCGCACAGTGTTTGGTTCTGCCGGCCGGCACAGTGTTTGGTTCTGCCGGGATCACAGTGTTTGGTTCTGCCGGGATCACAGTGTTTGGTTCTGCCGGGATCACAGTGTTTGGTTCTGCCGGGCTCACAGTGTTTGGTTCTGCCGGGCTCACAGTGTTTGGTTCTGCCGGGCTCACAGTGTTTGGTGGTTCTGCCGGGCTCACAGTGTTTGGTTCTGCCGGGCTCAGACAGTGTTTGGTTCTGCCGGGCTCAGACAGTGTTTGGTTCTGCCGGGATCACAGTGTTTGGTTCTGCCGGGATCACAGTGTTTGGTTCTGCCGGGCTCACAGTGTTTGGTTCTGCCGGGCTCACAGTGTTTGGTTCTGCCGGGCTCAGACAGTGTTTGGTTCTGCCGGGCTCACAGTGTTTGGTTCTGCCGGGCTCAGACAGTGTTTGGTTCTGCCGGGCTCACAGTGTTTGGTTCTGCCGGGCTCACAGTGTTTGGTTCTGCCGGGCCCACATGGTGATGGTGTGCATTCTTTTCCGCTGACTGGAACATCATCAGTGTGACATCACAGATCAAGAAGTGGACCAGAACCAAGATGTTAACCCTGTTACTGCCACACTAACAAAGGGTTAACCCTTTCACTGCGACAATACAGAAGGTTAACCCTCTCACTGCCACACGACAACTGGTTGACCCTTTCACTACCACACTCTACCTCTCTATCTGTCTATTGTCTGTAGTGTGGTAGTGAAAGGGTTAACCTTCTGTAGTGTGGTAGTGAAAGGGTTAATTGGGCGATATTGTTCAGCTATCGGCGCCAGACAACTTTGTGTACTAAAATGTAGTTTTTTAGTGTGTGTACAGTGGTGTGTAGCGTGTGTACATGATGCAGGGACAGAGGTATTAGTGGCTGTGAGTCTGTGGTACAACTAAGGAGATCCAGAGTATGTTTGTGTCTTTTGAAAAGATCATGTTTTCTTTTTTTGTTGCGTGATTTGCATGATTACAGGAGGAATGCCAGGATTCTGTTTGCATGTAGAGACTAGTGTGTGTGTGTGATGCGTACACACACACACACACACACATTAATGACTGATACACGAGGGAGAGAGAGGGGCCTGATATATAGAGAGAGGGGCCTGTACAGACAGGTAAAATCAAAGGGAGTCTCCTCTTATGTTGGAGAGAAAAAGGGAAGAGAAAAGAAGAGAGAGAAAAAAAAGAAGGGAGGGATTGTGGAGGAGGCAGGAAGACTTTTAGACGGGCGGAGAAAAGTGCCAGCTCACCAGTTGTAAGGACCTAATCACAAACACCCCAGAAGTTTCCTACTGTTCCCTCCCCCTCCTCCTCCCCCTTCTCCTCCTTCTTGACTTGACCCCTCCCCCTATATCCACAACCTTGACGTTGAGCCTTTGGAACATTGTTAACTTCTGGGCACAAAAGCATCACTCATTACTTATGAATATACTAGCAAAATACAAGTGAATACGTAATCCCATTAGGCGAGTCAATCTATGAAAAAAAAAAAGCACTTAACCCAAAAAAAATTGATACAAAAG
The DNA here is from genome assembly GCF_963971535.1 of Notolepis coatsorum. Taxonomy (NCBI): domain Eukaryota; kingdom Metazoa; phylum Chordata; class Actinopteri; order Aulopiformes; family Paralepididae; genus Notolepis; species Notolepis coatsorum. The sequence continues at coordinate 98,528,966 of NC_140168.1, forward strand.
GTTTTTCGATGGATTCCGATAGTATTGGGCGTGCTAGATTTATAGAGGTAGAGAGTTATAGAGGTAAATGGCTGCTTTTTTATATAGCGCTTTTATCCAAAGCGCTTTACAATTTGTTACTCACATTTTTACCCATTCACTCACACATTCACTCACCGATCGCGGAGGCAACCATGCAAGGTGCCCACCTGCTCAAGGGGTTAAGTATCTTGCTCAAGAACACATCGACACGCTGCCTGGGAGGAGCGGGAATCGAACCAGGAACCTCCGGATTGCCAGACGACTGCTCTACCTCCCGAGCCACTGTCGCCCCTGGTAGACAGGTAGAGAGTTATAGAAGTAGAGAGTTATAGAGAGGTAGACAGATAGAGAGGTAGAGAGTTATAGAAGTAGAGAGTTATAGAAGTAGAGAGTTATAGAGTTATATAATAATGCAGGACCTGTCGCAGAGGTCTTTAATTGGCATGCAATTATCCTCAATGTTAGCGGTTAGCACAGACGGTTAGCACACACACACACATCCATGCATTGTTTTTGTAGGATCGCCGATGCGATACTCCTCTGCGCTTAACCCGTCGTCCTTCCCCCCCAAGGGCAGCCGGGAGCCACGCCCGGGGACCATCCAAGTGCTCCTGCCCGTCTTCGTCACGGACGCGACAGCGTTAGCGTTCTGTTGTTTTTCCATTGGGTTTCTCTTATCGGGGGGGGACTCTTGTGAGCACGGGGAGAACATGCAAACTCCACACAGAAAGGCCTGGGAGATACCCCACCTGGGTACCTGGCATCGTGGAAACCTGGTCCCCAAGCGGGAATCGAACCCTGGACCTTCTTGCTGTGAGGCGACTACCCCACCGTGCCGCTTCACTACCCCATTGTGCCGCTTCACTACACCACCGTGCCGCTTCACTACACCACCGTGCCGCTTCACTACCCCATCGTGCCGCTTCACTACCCCATTGTGCCGCTTCACTACACCACCGTGCCGCTTCACTACACCACCGTGCCGCTTCACTACCCCATCGTGCCGCTTCACTACACCACCGTGCCTCTTCACTACACCACCGTGCCGCTTCACTACACCACCGTGCCGCTTCACTACACCACCGTGCCTCTTCACTACACCACCGTGCCGCTTCACTACACCACCGTGCCGCTTCACTACACCACCGTGCCGCTTATAGAGAGTTATAGAGGTAGAGAGTTATAGACAGATAGAGGGGTAGAGAGCGGTTGACAAGGAGAGAGAGAGAGAAACTAATGGGGAAGAGGTAGGGCTGGGCGATTAATCGATATTATCGATTAATTCGAATTAATGATGTAGGACGATTTTGAATGATTTTTTTTTAAGAGTCACCTTTTATTTTACAAAAAGTGATGTTTGGTGAAAGTTCGATTTGCACTTTATTAATCCCAATAGGGAAATTCATTCTTGTTTGATGATCAAGATTCAAGAGGCACCTTTTATTTGTTTTAAGTGAAGTTTGGTGAAAAAGCATGTTATTGCACTATTAATCCCAATAGGGACATTCATCTTTGTTTGATCAAGAGTAACCATTTATATTATATATATATATATTTGTTTTAAGTGAAGATTGGTGCAAGTTAGGTTTGCACTTCAATCCCAATAGGGACATTCATCTTGGTTTGATAATTTTTTTGTGTCAAATAAAAACAAAGGTTATTTGAATGATTTCCTTGGCGTTTCTAGTTTTCAAGAGAAAAAAATCGATTAAAATCGTAAATCGGATTTAAAAAAAAAATAATCTGGGATTTTATTTTTAGGCCATATCGCCCCCAGCCCTAGGAAGAGGGATGAAAACAGAATGTGTATAATATACACTGTGTATAGTATGTTTAGTAATATGGAATTAAAGGGATAGTTCAGAATTTTGGACCCCCGGCTCTGTTTCCTACTCACCGATGATGTCCCTCCCTCCGCAGGTGGAGCTCATCAGCCCGCCTCCGTTCGTGTCTAAACAGCCAATTACGTCGTCTTACCTTTCTCCCATCTTCCAATCATATTAATTCATTTGCTCGTCCTGCTTCTTAAGCAGTGTCTCGACAGCTGTTCACTCGCGCTGCTGTCGTCTGACGTCTCGAGGACGACCTCAGGCTGACGTGGACATCCTTTACTTAAGTACAAGTAGAAATACTCAGATAAATGAGTACTCCATTAAAATTCTACTTAAGTAAAAGTAGAGAAGTATTTGCGATTGGATGTACTTAAGTATCTAAAGTAAAAGTACACGTCTACATGACGTTTGTGTACCAATTTACCTCGATAGGTTATGTTAAAGTGGTATGTGGTCCAGTTATGCTGCTCTGATTAAAGGTTATGTTAAAGTGGTATGTGGTCCAGTTATGCTGCTCTGATTAAAGGTTATGTTAAAGTGGTATGTGGTCCAGTTATGCTGCTCTGATTAAAGGTTATGTTAAAGTGGTATGTGGTCCAGTTATGCTGCTCTGATTAAAGGTGATGTTAAAGTGGTATGTGGTCCAGTTATGCTGCTCTGATTAAAGGTTATGTTAAAGTGGTATGTGGTCCAGTTATGCTGCTCTGATTAAAGGTGATGTTAAAGTGGTATGTGGTCCAGTTATGCTGCTCAAGTTTCAAGTTTCTTTAATAGTTGTCATACAGAAGTACAGAATACTTTCATACAAAATGCTTCTTACTGTTACGCTCCAGAGACTGTGCTAGACAAGATAGTATCAAATAACATAGTATAGCATGTAATTTAGAAGTAGAAAATGAGGTCACAGTGTTCAGTATAGACATATGTACAATGTTCGATGCAGAATAGACGTAACTGAGTTACCATATAATATACAATACTATGCAGTGTACTAATGTACAGTACTATATAGTGCAAGCAGAAATGGGATGAGGTACAATTTAGGTACAATTTACAGTAAGGTGTACGAGTTGTAGTGCAATCCTTCATCAATAAATATAAAGTGTGGGGAGTGGGTGCTACAGTGTGTTTGTTTAAAGTGGGTGTGTGCTATAAAGTGTGTGGAGTGGGTGCTACAGTGTGTTTGTTTAAAGTGAGTGTGTGCTATAAAGTGTGTGGAGTGGGTGCTACAGTGTGTTTGTTTAAAGTGAGTGTGTGCGTGTGGATGTGTGTGCTATGTGCGTTTGATGGTTGTTGTTGTGTAGTGTTCATTGTTCGTTTAGCAGCCTGATGGCCTGGGGATAGAAGCTTCTTCTGAGTCTTTCTGTGCTCGCCTTGAGACTCCGGTATCGCTTGCCTGACCGCAGCAGTTCAAAGAGGCAGTTGTTCGGGTGACTGGAGTCTTTAATGATTCTCTTAGCCTTGCCCCTGCAACGCTTGTTGTAAATGTTCTGGAGGGTGGGGAGCCCCCCTCCAATTGTGCGTTCGGCTGAACGCGTCACTCTTTGTAGTCTGCTTCGGTCTTGTGCAGTGCTATTCCCAAACCAGGAGGTGATGTTGCCAGTCAGGATGCTCTCTATTGTACATGAGTAGAAGTTCTTAAGGTTCTTCTGACTGACTTGGAACTTCCTTAGGCGCCTGAGGAAGTAGAGGCGTTGTCGTGCCTTCTTCACAACACTGTCAATGTGTGTGGTCCATGTCAAGTCCTCGGATATGTAGGCTCCGAGGTACTTAAAGCTGTTGACTCTCTCAACCGGTGCCCCGTCGATGCTGAGGGGGCTGTAGTCCTTGACCCCCGACCTCCTGAAGTCCACAATCATCTCCTTTGTTTTGCTGACGTTCAGGGAGAGGCTGTTTTCCTGGCACCATCCCTGCTCTGATTAAAGGTTATGTTAAAGTGGTATGTGGTCCAGTTATGCTGCTCTGATTAAAGGTTATGTTAAAGTGGTATGTGGTCCAGTTATGCTGCTCTGATTAAAGGTTATGTTAAAGTGGTATGTGGTCCAGTTACGCTGCTCTGATTAAAGGTTATGTTAAAGTGGTGTGTGGTCCAGTTATGCTGCTCTGATTAAAGGTTTTGTTAAAGTGGTATGTGGTCCAGTTACGCTGCTCTGATTAAAGGTCATGTTAAAGTGGTGTGTGGTCCAGTTATGCTGCTCTGATTAAAGGTTGTGTTAAAGTGGTATGTGGTCCGCGTGAATACTTTCGGCAAGCAACAAGCCCTTCCGCGTTGCTCTGATTGGCCGAGCATGCGCATGAGCCGCGACAACTCCTCAGAAAGGCAGGAATAATAAGCTCTGCTTAACGCAATTTATACAAATGGAAGTATTGATTTCGCCGTAACGAATCATTAAAAAAATATACCGTTGCGGTCATGTGGCGTAGCGGAGATTGCGTTTGTCACCAACGCCGTTCACACTGATACAATTGGCAGTATTAGAGGGTGGGAAAGCTGGCGGGTGGGTCCTGGGCGTTGTGGACAGCGACCCCTACAATGAACGGTGGGGCTAATCGAAAGGACTGGACATGGACGCGTTAAACAGCAATCAATTAATTTAATATAACAGTCCGGTTCTGTGTTTGTTTGTCTGTAGATTGTTGGTGAACAACTAACTTTAGGTTAGTTTAACTTGTCTGTGTCCAGTCATTTCGATTAGCCCCACCGTTCATTGTAAACAATGATGCATGTAGTTACTGTGTGTTGTTGTAGCCACCGGTTAATTCATGTTTTTTTTTATTGGTTTGTCATGACAAACCAATTACATAATCCAACATATGTGTAAAGAAACAACATATTCCAGTTAACGGTATATTTTTTTAATGATTCGTTACGGCGAAATCAATACTTCCATTTGTATAAATTGCGTTAAGCGGAGCTTATTATTCCTGCCTTTCTGAGGAGCTTGTCGCGGCTTATGCGCATGCGAGCGCTCGGCCAATCAGAGCAACGCGGAAGGGCTTGTTGCTTGCCGAAAGTATTCACGCATGTGGTCCAGTTACGCTGCTCTGATTACGTCCTCTTGAAGTTGACAGGCTTCAAATGTGAAAGTATATCATCCATACATTTTTTATTTTGTATATATGGTGTTTTCTATGCTAAATCCTTTTCTTCAAAGTAACTAGTAACTGATGGGTTCAGATAAACGTAGTGGAGTAAAAGTATAAAGTTCCCTAAAATGAAAATACTCACATAAAGTACAATTATACAACAGGTAGGTCCGACCGCGCATTGTGATGGGTCGAGAGCGTTCTAAGCAAACAAAGATATTCTAATCCCCTCGTCCTCCTTCAGGTGACCTCATCCCCGCCGACTCCATCCTCCACTTTGACGTGCTGCTGCTGGACGTGTGGAACCCGGAGGATGGCGTCCAGAGCAAGACGTACTACACCCCGCCGGTCTGCGTCAGGAAGGTGGAGGTGTCCGACTACGTCCGCTACCACTACAACGGAACCCTGCTGGACGGGACGCTGTTCGACTCCAGGTATATATATATTTATATTTATTTATTTCTTGGTCATGATTTTAATAGTTATGTTATAATCAAATAGGATAATAAATAATGTTTTATATTTATGTATCACCTTATATTTGAATACTTTCTTAAATGTATGTACCGAACTACACATTTTTACTTCGTTGTCACAGTTATTCCATAGTTTTAACCCTCGACTGTTTATATTTGTCCTTGCCTTTGCGATATTGAAGACACAAGTTCCCCTGAGTTTATACCGGCTCTCTCTCTAGAATGAATGAATGTTTGCATATTGCATGTGAGAAATGGGATCTGATCACAATGCAGACAGAATACAGACATCGAGAATGCATATAAATAACGGGTGTAAACGCAAAGGTAAGATCAGAATCGGAATCAGAAAGGTAGTTTTCACATACAAGGAATTAGATTTTTTCATTTTCGGCGTGACATTAACACAATGGACACCAGACCCGCGATAAGTCGGGTTAACTTGCCATCGCTTGAGTGCCAAACCCGAGAAAAGTCGGGTTTTAATCGTTATTTATTTTATTCGCTATATCCATTCATAATTCATCCATCCAGCCTGATGTTATCATTGGGAATGGCTCTGAGATCGCAAACGGCCAATACTGCCGTCTAACGCCTTGCCGCCCGCCCGTTCATGTGCAATGCTGGATAACGTTGGACACACGATCGCAATCAGTATTTGGAATGGCGATCAGATAATTTGATTATTGTTTTTGCAGTACATCATAGACAAGGTAAGGACTATGTGTTATCAATCTTGCGTTGATCCGATAATTATTTTCCTGCGATCGCAGCATGTGTCTGTAATGTACTGTGTAATGTATGCCGTTGGTGGCGATCGAAGCATAGAAAAACGACCCACCCTTTGGTGCATGCATGATGAAACATAATACCGATAATCTAGCGTTGATTTCAGATTGATTCAATAATCGGGCGAGAAATGGCACGATTTATAATGAAATGCAGTAAAGCGCTGTTTGGCAGAGTTTCCTGGGATTACACATGATCACTCTAAAACTATACTCAAATTCACCACGGTATAAAACGGAAATGTATTGATGAAAAAATTATCTGTTTTTTGCATGTTAACCGGAAGAAACTCACTGACAATCAACGTTGTTATTAGCTCCATAGCTATAATATTTAATATAGGTTTAGCACTGCAAACACCGGAATTTATCCCCATTGAACAGACCGCTGGCACACAGCGGCCCAACGCCCATAGCGACCCCTGGCGCTGAAAGTCTTAACGGACAGACATTAACGGACAGACAATAACGGACGGATAATAAAATAAAGAGGTGGAATAAAATAAAATGGGATATAAACTAAATTAAATAGGAGTACAATAGAATATAGTATAATTATAAGTAAAACATTTTTAAATACAAATAGACCAGGGCTGTACACTGTGGTCAAGTATCTGATGGTTTCGTTATCCAGATAAGATCCAGACACAGATTGCATGTTAACCCTTTCACTACCACACTACCAAAGGGTTAACCCTTTCATTGCGACAACACAGAAGGTTAACCCTCTCACTGCCACACGACAAAGGGTTAACCCTTTCACTACCACACTACAGACGGTCTCTAGTGTGGTAGTGAACGGGTTAACCTTCTGTAGTTTGGTAGTGAAAGGGTTGACCAGGTGTAAACGAGATGTTCAGGTCCCTTTGAACAATACCTCTCATCTAACGCAGACACACACACATCACACAAAACACTAGGGCTGTCCCCGACTAAGGATTTGGATGGTCGACTAGGATTGGCAAAAAAATTCCGTTAGTCGACTATTGGTCGACTTAAAAAAAAATATATATAATATTTTTAAACTTTTTTATTTATTTTTAATTTTGTATCATTCCATTTGGGCTGTGGGGGTGCTTAATGTCTGAAGGAGTCAACTGAAGGCTTCTTGTCCTCTGCAAAAGCATGCAATTGGTCCACTGATGGATACATCTTGATATTTGTCTAGTCTAGTGTGTTCATTAGATGGGTGAAATCCTCTTTCAGTGCCTCTGTGCCTGTTTTCGTAGGCAGTTAGCCTCTGGTATGCGTGCCATTAGCGTTAGCCACGCTTCTAGGCCTCTTTTCTTTTGGAAAGAATGATAAAAAAAATTATAATTTTTTTTTTGTATTCGACTAAGAGGTTGGCCAGTCGACTACGGCTCCTTTCGACCGATTCGTCAACTAATTGACTAATAGGGGTCAGCCCTATTGTATATTAGTGTACATAGGAACCAGTGCCTTCTTAGGAATTTAGCATGTCTATTTTTATCATGCACATCTTATGTCTTCTTATTACCTGTTTTTTTTTGTATGTCTTATTTTATTATTTTATTATTGCACAATCGATGCGGGCATGACCACCCGCATTTCACTGTATGCCCTGGTATGTATGTGACAAATAAACCTCTTGAATCTTTAATCTTGAATTTTACTTTAGTATTTAAATTAGTGTCCCCTCCCCCCCCCCCCCCCCCAGCCACACCCGCCTGCGGACCTATGACACCTACGTCGGCATCGGCTGGCTGATCGCCGGCATGGACCAGGGCCTCCTGGGAATGTGTGTGGGCGAGAGACGCATCATCACCATGCCTCCGTCACTGGGGTACGGCGAGAACGGAGACGGTGAGTGCCTTATGGGTAACGGAGTTCTGGAAGACACAGTGCCTTATGGGTAACGAAGTTCTGGAAGACAAAGCCATGTCTGGAGACGGTGAGTGCCTTATGGGTAACGGAGTTCTGGAAGTGCCTTATGTGTAACGGATTTCTGGAAGACAAAGCCATGTCTCAATTCAGGGGCCGTGTCCTTCGAGGGGCAGTCTACACATGTTTTGACTATTTTGGTTGTTGAAGTGGTGTTTTTATAGAAGTTTTAACATTGAAGTGAACCTCACATGACATCAAACTGGACCACTTGGCGGCAAAGTGAATAATTAATAATTACTCCAGGAATGAACCAGGTGCATGAAGGTCGGAGGTCATTATCCATCACAAGTGTTGACCTCGCCGGTCCCTCCCACAATGCAAAGTGTTGACCTTGCTGGTCCCTCCCACAATGCAAAGTGTTGACCTTGCTGGTCCCTCCCACAATGCAAAGTGTTGACCTTGCCAGTCCCTCCCACAATGCAAAGTGTTGACCTTGCCGGTCCCTCCCACAATGCAAAGTGTTGACCTTGCTGGTCCCTCCCACAATGCAAAGTGTTGACCTTGCTGGTCCCTCCCACAATGCAAAGTGTTGACCTTGCTGGTCCCTCCCACAATGCAAAGTGTTGACCTTGCTGGTCCCTCCCACAATGCAAAGTGTTGACCTTGCCGGTCCCTCCCACAATGCAAAGTGTTGACCTTGCCGGTCCCTCCCACAATGCAAAGTGTTGACCTTGCCGGTACCTCCCACAATGCAAAGTGTTGACCTTGCTGGTACCTCCCACAATGCAAAGTGTTGACCTTGCTGGTCCCTCCCACAATGCAAAGTGTTGACCTTGCTGATCCCTCCCACAATGCAAAGTGTTGACCTTGCTGGTCCCTCCCACAATGCAAAGTGTTGACCTTGCCGGTCCCTCCCACAATGCAAAGTGTTGACCTTGCTGGTCCCTCCCACAATGCAAAGTGTTGTTAGGATCTAGCATCCCAATAGGCCACTTTGATTATGGTTTGATTCTGTGGCATAAAATGACACATAAAACAATCATAAAAAGATAGCAGCAAGGTAAGGCAAATCACAGTTTTAAAATGACATAAAAAACATAAAACAAGCATAAAAAGATAGCAGCAAGGTAAGGCAAATCACAGTTTTAAAATAGGCAGTAATAAAAATAGAATTGAATAAAGTGCAGTAAAATAGTTAATCAAATAGAATAGACAGTAAAATGATGCAGTACTACAGTGCAATCAAATAGTTCAATCAAATAAAAATAAAATAGCCCCCATTTACAATACAATAACCTGGTGAAAGAGAACTTTACAGAACAGCGCCTCAACTTTGAGTTTATTTTTTGGTGGAATTTAAGCAGCTGGTGCTGTAGATGCACACCATGGCCACACGGGGGCAGTGCATCACACACAAAGAAGAGGCAATGAAACCAGACCATTGCTCACTCTCTGAATTATTTCTCCTCTTGCCCTCCCTTTCTTGTTTTATTGGTCTCTCTCTCTTTCTCTCTCTCTCTCTCTCTCTCTCTCTCTCTCTCTCTCTCTCTCTCTCTCTCTCTCTCTCTCTTGCTTATCAACCCTTTTCTCTCTTGCAAGTTCAAGTTCACTTGGCAGAGTCAGTGAGCGAGAATCATTCACAAAAACATCACCAAAAAACACCCACAAACGGAAAAGCACAGAAATGTATACTAAAACACATTTAAACACAGAAATGTATACTTAAACACATTTAAACACAGAAATGTATACTAAAACACATTTAAACACAGAAATGTATACTAAAACACATTTAAACACAGACATTTATACTAAAACACATTTAAACACAGAAACGTATACTAAAACACATTCAAACACACAAGACCTGGTTAAAAGGAAGATTCCGGTCCAATCTATCTGTTCTGTTTTACATTCCGCAGGCACCGTATCCGGCCTCTGTGTTTACTCTAGCGTGTGAGGGGTCATAGCAGGTCAGACAGTTCTCCCGCGACCTTAAAGAGATATTTCACTTCAGTAGAACTCTCAGTAGAACAGCAGTTTTACCGTCTATTTAAAGTCCAGTCCGCTAGCGACCACCCTGTTGTGGTGCCGTCAACACCACCACGTCTCCCTGGTGTCGGCTCCTCATTCACTTCCATTCATTTTGACAAAATGCTCACAATTCTGGACTAAATCATATCCAACAAGGACAATTCTTCATGTAATCAAATGGAGGCCCCTAAGATCACATCTAATCAAATGGGGGGCCCAAAGCTTAGTTTATATCTAAGTATATATGTGGGGCCCTTGACACAAAGATACGTTTGGAACCACTGATTTATGGTCGTATCATCATTCTTTTGGAGTATATTCTTACACACTGTTCTCCCTCTCCTACCTCCTCCTACCTCCTCCTCTCTCCTCTCTCCTACCACCTCCTCCTCTCTCCTACCTCCTCCTCTCTCCTCTCTCCTCCTCTCTCCTCTCTCCTACCACCTCCTCTCTCCTCCTCTCTCCTACCTCCTTCTCTCTCCTCTCCTCCTCTCTCCTACCACCTCCTCCTCTCTCCTACCTCCTTCTCTCTCCTCTCTCCTCCTCTCTCCTACCACCTCCTCCTCTCTCCTCCTCTCTCCTACCACCTCCTCCTCTCTCCTACCTCCTTCTCTCTCCTCTCTCCTCCTCTCTCCTACCACCTCCTCCTCTCTCTCCTACTCTCTCTCTCCTACCACCTCCTCTCTCTCCTACTCTCTCCTCCTCTCTCCTCTCTCCTACCACCTCCTCTCTCCTCTCTCCTACCACCTCTCTCCTCTCTCCTACCTCCTCCTCTCTCCTACCTCTCCTACCTCTACTTTCTCTCCTCTCTCCTCTCTCTCTCTCCTCCTCTCTCTCTCTCTCTCTCTCTCTCCTACCACCTCCTCTCTCTCCTCCTCTCCTACCACCTCCTCTCTCTCTCTCTCCTCCTCTCTCTCTCTCTCCTACCACCTCCTCTCTCTCCTCCTCTCTCCTACCACCTCCTCTCTCTCTCCTCCTCTCTCTCTCCTACCACCTCCTCTCTCTCTCCTCTCTCCTACCACCTCCTCTCTCTCCTACCTCATCTCTCCTACCTCCACTCTCTCCTCTCTCCTACCTCCTCTCTCTCTCTCTCTCTCCTACCACCTCCTCTCTCCTCCTCTCTCTCTCTCCTACCACCTCCTCTCTCTCTCTCCTCCTCTCTCTCTCTCCTACCACCTCCTCTCTCTCCTCCTCGCTCCTCCTCTCCCCTACCTCCTCTCTCCTCCTCTCCTCCTCTCTCCTACCTCCTCTCTCTCTCCTACCTCCTCTCTCTCTCCTCCTCTCTCTCTTACCTCCTCCTCTCTCCTCCTCTCTCTCTCTCTCCTACCACCTCCTCTCTCTCTCTCCTCTCTCTCTCTCCTAAAACCTCCTCTCTCCTCCTCTCTTTCTCTCTCCTACCACCTCCTCTCTCTCAACTCTCTCTCTCTCTCCTACCACCTCCTCTCTCTCTCCTCTCTCTCTTACCACCTCCTCTCTCCTCCTCTCTCTCTCCTCCTCTCTCTCTCTCTCCTCCTCTCTCCTACCACCTCCTATCTCTCTCTCCTACCACCTCCTCTCTCTCTCTCCTCTCTCTCTTACCACCTCCTCTCTCCTCCTCTCTCTCTCTCTCCTCCTCTCTCTCTCTCTCCTCCTCTCTCCTACCACCTCCTCTCTCTCTCCTACCACCTCCTCTCTCTCTCCTCCTCTCTCTCTCCTCCTCTCTCTCTCTCCTCCTCTCTCCTACCACCTCCTCTCTCTCTCTCCTACCACCTCCTCTCTCTCTCTCCTCTCTCCTACCACCTCCTCTCTCTCTCCTCCTCTCTCTCTCTCCTACCACCTCCTCTCTCTCCTCCTCTCTCTCTCTCTCTCTCCTACCACCTCCTCTCTCTCTCTCTCCTCCTCTCTCTCTCCTACCACCTCCTCTCTCTCTCACCACCTCCTCCTCTCTCTCTCCTCTCTCCTCCTCTCTCCTCCTCTCTCTCTCCTACCACCTCCTCTCTCTCTCTCTCCTCCTCTCTCTCCTACCACCTCCTCTCTCTCTCTCCTCCTCTCTCCTACCTCCTCTCTCTCTCCTACCACCTCCTCTCTCTCCTCCTCTCTCCTACCACCTCCTCTCTCCTCCTCTCTCCTACCACCTCCTCTCTCTCTCCTACCACCTCCTCTCTCCTCCTCTCTCTCCTCCTCTCTCTCTCTCCTACCACCTCCTCTCTCTCTCCTCTCTCTCTCTCCTACCACCTCCTCTCTCTCCTCATCTCTCTCTCCTCCTCTCTCTCTCTCTCCTCCTCTCTCCTACCACCTCCTCTCTCTCTCCTACCACCTCCTCTCTCTCTCCTCTCTCTCTCTCTCCTCCTCTCTCTCTCCTCTCTCTCTCTCCTCCTCTCTCCTACCACCTCCTCTCTCTCTCCTACCACCTCCTCTCTCTCTCTCCTACCACCTCCTCTCTCTCCTCCTCTCTCTCTCTCTCCTACCACCTCCTCTCTCTCCTCCTCTCTCCTCTCTCTCTCTCTCCTACCACCTCCTCTCTCTCCTCCTCTCTCTCCTCTCTCCTACCACCTCCTCTCTCTCTCTCCTACCACCTCCTCTCTCTCCTCCTCTCTCTCTCTCTCCTACCACCTCCTCCTCTCTCTCTCTCTCCTCCTCTCTCTCCTCCTCTCTCCTACCACCTCCTCTCTCTGAGCACTTTTTATAGTTCTTTTATTGAAAGCCTCCTAACTTTTTCTTTTATCTGCTGGTTCAGTGGCCTGTCCATTAAAGATAGGAACAGCCTACAGTATATTGTGAAAGTGTGCTCCAAAATAATTGGAGTAAAACAGAGAGTCCTATGTTCTCTCTGGACGGACCAGGTGGTCAAGAAGGGGACGAGCATCACTAATCAACCCCTCCATGCTCTGTCTCAGCGGTTTTCACTGTTGCCTTCTGGCCGCCGTTATGACGTCCCACCAAGTAGGACCAACCGCTACGCCAAATCTTTTGTCCCCTCGGCTATCAGACTTTTAAACACAGACGGTAGTCATTTTAAGTAGCCTTTTGCACTTGGTTGTCTGTTTTTACTTTTACTTTTATTGCTGGATTGTATTACATGGAGTGTTTCTCTTTTTATTTGCCGTGCTGTCGTTGAGATGTTTTGTTGTTTGTTTGTCTTTGTTGCTTGTTGGTGAAGCTGCAAATATGAATTGCCCCACTCGGGATCAATAAAGTTGTCTGAATCTGAATCTCCTCCTCTCTCCTCCTACCTCCTCTCCTACCTCCTCATCTCTCCTCCTCTCTCCTACCTCCTCATCTCTCCTCCTCTCTCCTACCTCCTCCTCTCTCCTCCTCTCTCCTACCTCCTCTCTCCTCCTCTCTCCTACCTCCTCCTCTCTCTCCTCCTCTCTCCTCCTCTCTCCTACCTCCTCTCTCCTCCTCTCTCTCCTCCTCTCTCCTACCACCTCCTCTCTCTCCTCCTCTCTCCTACCACCTCCTCTCCCCAGGTAGCGACATTCCAGGCCAGGCGTCTTTGGTGTTTGATGTCGTCCTGCTGGACCTCCACAACCCTCGAGATTCAATCGCAGTGACCAATCAACAGGTACCTGAGCCCAGCACCAGGAAGTACTCAAATGCTTCACCTTGGGTCAGGATCTTTGGATGGGTAGTGTAGCAGTCTAACCCTTTCACTACCACACTACAGAAGGTTAACCTTTCACTACCACACTACAGAAGGTTAACCTTTCACTACCACACTACAGAAGGTTAACCTTTCACTACCACACTACAGAAGGTTAGCCTTTCACTACCACACTACAGAAGGTTAACCTTTCACTACCACACTACAGAAGGTTATCCTTTCACTACCACACTACAGAAGGTTAGCCTTTCACTACCACACTACAGAAGGTTAACCTTTCACTACCACACTACAGAAGGTTAACCCTTAAGAATCAAGATGTTTATAGTCTGTAGGGATGCCCCCCGGACCCCGGTTTTAAACGGGAACCGGTACTATATTAGAAAATACCGGAGTATTTATAAGCTCCGACGTCCTCGGTACTGCTATCGATACTCTAGAGAAATTATTATTATTATTATTATTATTATTATTATTTAAAAGTTGCGAACGATCTCTCCTCTCTCTGTCTCTGCACGAGAAGCAGCGAGTCATTATTACACACACTCCTCGCGAGTCGCGCTACACATACATACGGGTACTCCTTAATGAAAGCGCTGTCAATAGTATGCAGCTGCAGCACGTCAGACAGCAGCGCTTACAAGCCCCGCACATACAAGCCCCGCACACCTGATGTGCTGCAGCTGGAAGCATCTCAGCGCTGTCTCCGTGCCGACGCGCGCTGCACACAGACACAGACAGCTCTGCATGGACTGAGTCGTGATGGCGGATAGAGCGAAGCGTTCACAAGTGCAACAAAACATTTGCCAGTAAAGGTGGCAATACGAGCAATCTATCAAAACATTTGTTTGCAAAACACTATATTAGTGTGCAGAAATGCGCCGTATTCGACTGCCTTGCGCGCAGTGGTCCATCTGCATCCACGTCCACTGCAGCCGGTAAGCCAAGATACGGAGTTTCCTAGGCTAATAACGAATTATTACAAATAGGCTAATAAACAAAATAATTGTTTAGCTACAAATACTACAATCTAAAAACTTTTTATAGATCGTCAAGCTGAGGTCAGCCACCAATGTGTCCCAGGCCAGTGAGCCCACCACACATCCTCCCTCTACCTCCACCACCCAAAGTCCTTTCTCCCTAGCAGCTAGAGGAAAGATGACAGAGGATAGGGTGAACGAGTGTCACAGGGCTGTGACAAAGTTTGTTGTCAAAGGCCTGCACCCGTTCTCTACAGTGGAGTCCAAGGACTTTAGGTAACAACTAATCATTCAGTGTATATCGTTTTTTTTGTATACATAGTTGTCTAACTTGTCTGTTGTTGTTATAAGTTATTATTGAAGCAGCTATTCCCACCACTCCACACACATTTACAATAATTCAATCATTTCTAATCTTTACTGTAGGGAGATGACCAATGCTCTCAACTGCAAATATAAAAATCATAAAAAAATTATCAAAAAGAACCGATAAGAGTATCGATAAAGTACCGAACCGTTAAGCAGTATCGATAGGAGTAGTAGTATCGATAAAATCCTAACGATACCCATCCCTAATAGTCTGTAGTGTGGTTGTGAAAGGGTTAACCCGTTGTCATGTGGCAGTGAAAGGGTTAACCTGTATTGTCGCAGTGAAAGGGTTAACCCTTTGGTAGTGTAGCAGTCTAAGCACTGGTGCAGCTGGGTGGTGTAGAGCAGCCTTTCTGCTGCCAAGGCACCCCTGTGTCCAATAAAATATTCCAGGGCACCCCTACATAAAATAAAGACTTTTCCGGTCCTGTCTTTTTTGCTACAATGATGACAAAAGTGCTTGCTTTCAAAATAACGTTTATTTAACCCAGGGGTGCCCAACTGTTTTTGAACCAAGATCTACTTTTTAATTTACCACCTAGCCGAGAGCTACCAGCCAAAATTGTATATTGTAAGTCGTCATTTGAGGCTTTATAAAAGCAGCATAATGAACACAAATCTGTCAGTGCCGAGTCCGACCTCATCTTAAATAACAAACAGCATTGCTTGTTGTAGTTAACAAGGAGAGGCAGAGTTGATTTTGCAAAAAAGAAAAAAAAAAGTTTTTTTATAATCTAATTTTATTAATCGAGATCTAGTTGAAATCAGCCCGCGATCTACCTGTCGATCGCGATCGACTGGTTGGGCACCACTGATTTAACCCATTGAAACCGGGAAACACATTTGTGTGTATATGCAGGCTATATAATGCATTATTAGCAGGCGTTTCAGGTCTAAATGTATAAATAAATATAGCAATAGTGTGACCATTTCTCAAACAGAAAATCATGTATTTTTTTTTTAAACAGAAAAGGATCACACAACATGATAACAGTCTGGTTTAGCATGAGAACACAACATGATAACAGTCTGGTTTAGCATGAGAACACAACATGATAACAGTCTGGTTTAGCATGAGAACACAACATGATAACAGTCTGGTTTAGCATGAGAACACAACATGATAACAGTCTGGTTTAGCATGAGAACACAACATGATAACAGTCTGGTTTAGCATGAGAACACAACATGATAACAGTCTGGTTTAGCATGAGAACACAACATGATAACAGTCTGGTTTAGCATGAGAACACAACATGATAACAGTCTGGTTTAGCATGAGAACACAACATTGCAGCTGCACTGTTTGACTGGGGCAATCTCAGCGGTCGAATTGGTACTGGAAGGTACTGAATTGGTATTGGTAACTGTAACCTGTTTCGATGGACGAGTTAAAAACAATTTTGTGTGAAAATTCAGCTTTGCGTTCACGTTGGAAATATTATTCTAGTGAGGTGACGATTGATTATGACATCACATCCCTGCAGAGTGCCTTTTACCGTTTATCTGTTAAATACAGTTTTCATTCATTCATTCATTTACATTTTGTATCATAATAATCATAACAGCGGCTGATACACTCACTTGTTCTGCGAGTAGACCATCGCCGTCGGAAGCGTGTAATTAGCACTTTTCAGAAGCTGTGTGGTCCGGTCTTGAACTTTCCATAACGTGTCTCGATAAAGCCATTTGATTAGATCCAGCACTGAATGCATTTAGTGATTATTATCACGACGACGATTGCGATAGCTGCTTTGCATTTCCTTGATAACGGACATAGGACCCGTGATGTCACACGAATGCGACTGCTCTGGAAATGCGTTGGAAAATCTGTTGGTAAAAGTAATGATGCCTGCCGCGGACGTTAAGTTGGTGAAGTTTCTATAATAACTTTACGAAACGTGTGATCGATTTCTTTTTTAGTTCATGTTATTAGATTAGGCAATTATTGTATACACATGAAGCACTAGATAGACTATTTGTTTAGTTAAATAGTTGCAGGGCTGTACGTTAACTTTTTTTGCACATAGCACTGGTGCTACAGAGGTTGATAGTTTTGTAGCACAGGCCAAAATATTGTAGCACAAGTATAAAACGTGTTATATTTGTAACAGTCACAAATGTGCCTATTGTATTTGTGTTATTTAGTTGCAATTGTTTTATGTTGCATGATGATCATGCATACATTTATTATGTATTGTATTTTTTATGTTTAAATATCAACATCATCTGTCTGTATCAATATAATATACTCGTCTGACTTCATCATATCTTTTAAAACGCACACACAGAGTGAGAATGCCTGCCCCCCCCCCCCTCCTCCCCAGTCCTCCTTCCCAGTCCCCACTCTGCTGTTCTGTCGCTCTGAACAGGGCTTTAGCTTGTTGTTAGCTTATGCTAACGGGACGTTAATTCCGGTCTTAAACACGACGTGGTCATAAAGGAATGGCAAGAATTGCAAAGCATGTTATATGCATTTGACCCGTTGTGGAATAAAACAGCAGGGATTTGTTTTGGGTCGTGAAAACACTATCCTTGCTCTGAGTCTGTTGCAATGTCCGCGTTCCAGACGCTACTGCTGCTACTGAGACGCTACTGCTGTGTGGAGATGCATCCTATTGGCTGTGTGCTGTAGAGCGGATATGAGTCACGACACCACGGATTTTCAAAATAAGAGTATCATAATCAACTGAACGTTGCTAGCTGTCGGAGCCTAGTTATTATAGTTGGAGCTGCACTTGGGCAGAAATGAGGCCCGCTACAGGATTTTCAAAATAAGACTGTTGTCATTCTATATTTTTAAAGAAACATTCCCAGGCGTCTCGCGGCACCCCTGTGTGCCGTGGAACCCCTGTTGAGAACCGCTGGTGTAGAGGCCTAAGCACTCCACCACCACAGACACCCGGGTTCAATTCCCGGCAGTGGTACCTCCGGCTTGGTCAGTCGTCCTACAAACAGAGATGTCGGTGTTGGCAGGTGGGAAGCTGGCAGGGGTACGAGTCCTGGTCGCGTGAATACTTTCCCCAAGGTGGTTGTCCTTCCGCGTTCGGGTTGCCTATTGCTTAATAACAGCGGAGCAGTGCTGCCGTTGCTTCCGCGTTTTCCCTGATTGGCTGCGACACGCCGCGCGGCAACCGCAGAGCGGAGCGGCAGAGCTTGCGGCATTATGTAACCGCCCTAATCCGCCATGATTTTCATTCGAAGCTCAGCTCACCTGGCAGCGCAGCGGTCCTGCGGTCCGTTGTTGACAAGTTCGAATCCCATCTAATTTTTTTTTTTTAACGTGTATTCTTTCGCCGGTTAAGGTTAGGCATGGTTAAGGTTAAGGTTAAGGTTAGGCATTGTTTCGGAGTTGGTTAAGGTTAAGGTTAAGGTTAGGCGCTGTTAAGGAGCTGGTTAAGGTTAGCGTTTGTCTTAGAGAATGGCAATAGACAGCCTATTTCCGCACTGCTGCTCTCCCGCGTTGCCGCGGTCACATGGTCAAATTGTCACATTCTTGCACTCCTCCGCTGTTAGAAAGCAACACGCGTTCGGGTTTGCGTGGCCTGATTGGCCACTGACGCTTCTCTCAGCGCCCAATCGCGTTGCGCCTAGCTTTCAGTTCCACAGCCCAAGTCCTTCAGTTCCACAGCCCATTTCCTCGTATTGTTTTCATCTCTCTATATTAACGTAACCCGCTATTCATATCAATCGACATCACATCAATATAAATAACGTATTGTTTTCATCTCTCTATATTAACGTAACGCGCTATTCATATCAATCGACATCACATCAATAGTTAGTATATTGATGCACGGTGGTAGTAGTTAGTGCATTGATGTGCTAGTTAGTTAGTATATTGATGCACGGCGGTAGCGAGTTAGTTGATAGTAGTATATTGATGTGATGGACTTGTGGAACTGAGAGAAGTTCTGAAAGTTAGGAGCAAGCGTTAGGACTAACGCGATTGGGCGTTGAGAGAAGCGTCAGTGGCCAATCAGGCCGTGCAAACCGAACGCGGAAGGACAACGACCTTGGGGAAAGTATTCACGCGTCCTGGTCGGTCGGGGGGGGGGGGGGGGGGGGGGGCGCCTGTTCAGCAGGGAATCTAGGGGAGATGGCGTGAACCTCCGCACATGTTACTCTCTCCCAGTGAAACACCTTGCTGTCGGGTCAAAAGAAGCGGCTGGCGACTCCACATGTATCGGAGGAGGCATGGGGTAGTAGGGCAGCGCAACGACTGGGGGAATTGGCATAGCGATGGGAGAAAAGGTGAAAAAAGGCAGGAAAAAAGAAGATGGGTTATGGTAGTCACCTGGAAAGACCTGCCATAATTTTCACGAAAAGGGTTGTTTAAAAACCTACTTAACCTTCCTTATCCCTAACCTTAATCTTATCCGGTCAGTCACAGTCACGGTCCTTTCGGGGGATGAGATCACAGTCATGGTCCTTTCGGGGGATGAGATCACAGTCATGGTCCTTTCGGGGGATGGGATCTAGTCTATGGCAGAGGTGGGCTGAACAAGAGTCAGTCTTTCACAATGCAGCTCTAAGTAAGATAAGATAAGATATTCCTTTATTGATCCCCTTGGGGAAATTCGACGCCATAGCAGCATGGGGGGGGGGGGGGGGGGGGGTGCAGGTACGGGCATGGTAATAGTAGAAGACATAAATATAGGCAATAAAACTATAGTAAAGATAATAAGCAGTGTAAGCAATATAATGAACTCTGAATATAAGAATATGAGCAAGTAAGCAGTGTAATCAGAGGTGCAGATGAGGGTCTGTGTGCCATATATCAGTTATATTATACGTTAGAATACATATGGGCAATAAACACTTAGAATCTGAATATATATACTATGAGTAAGTAAAGTATACAGTATTAGTTAATCTCTAATCTGTAAATGGGTTGTCGGTCCAGCGATGTGGCCTCTGATTAACTTCCTGTTGACGTCGGCAGACTGGAAGGAAACATCCGAGTGCTACTGTAATAGTTACCACCTGAGACAGGATACAGAGAGCCTTGTAGCTATTTCAGCCCCCTTTATGACCTTTATCCTTACATTTTCCCAGGCTGGACCCACAGCTGTTCTAACCTTTTATAAAATAAGATATTCCTTTATTGATCCCCTTGGGGAAATTCAGGCATCATAGCAGCATTGGGGAGGGGGGGGGTACATGTAGTAAAAACAACACAAGCAGTGTAAACAATATAACAAGTCAATATAATTAACTAACTAACTAACTGAAATATACAGTATTCACACAAGGTGCAGTATGCATAAGGTAGTGTTATTGTCCTTTTAGGTTCCTATTAGCTCTAGTTGGATGTCTGGCCGCAGTCCCTGCCCACTGTTGTGGAGCCTGATGGCCGCTGGTATGAAGGACTGGCCGAGGCGGTTAGTTGAGTGTCGGGGGGGGGGGGTATGAGTCTGTGACTGAACGTGCTTCTCATCTTGACTAGCTCGTCGTAGAGGGGGTGGAAGGGATTCTCCAGGATGGCAGCCAGCTTCATTCTCATCCCCCTCTCTGCCATCACCTCTAGTCTGACCAGCTTGACTCCCACCACGGAGCTAGCCTTCCTCACCAGCTTGTTCAGTTTGTTGGTGTCCCTCGAGTTTATGTAGCCCCCCCAGCATGCCACAGCATAGAAGAGGACGCTGGCCACTACAGACTGGTAAAATGACTGCAGCAGTCTATTGCTGCCTCCTGACCTGGCTGTTGGCGATGGTCAGGATTGGGACTGATGTCTCCATAGGTAGTGTGTTGTTGGCTGGGATGGTGGGGTTGGTGTTTGTTTGTGGGTGGTGGTGGTGGGCAGGCTGCTGCTGTTGGGGGTGGGGTGCCGGTGCTGATGGGTGTAGGTGGGGGGGGGGGGGGGGTGTTTGAGAGGTGGGGAGGGGTGCTGGTGTTGATGGGTGGGGAGGGGTGTGGGGAGGCCACTCTGGTGGTCAAAGTGTTTGAAAAACGTGTTAAACTTGTTTGCACGCTCTGGGGGGCCCTCCACAGATAATAATAATAATAATAATAATAATAATAGTAATAATAATAATAATACATCTATTTTATATAGCGCTTTTCCAGGTGCTCAAAGACGCTTTACATGGGCAGGAGAGACAAACTATGAAAAAAAAAAAACAGAACAAAATAATACATGACAAGATAAAATAAAATAAAACCGACAGAATTAGAGGTCAAAAGCAAGATTGAAAAGGTGAGTTTTGAGGGCTGATTTAAAAGATGTCAGGGTGTTTGCATCACGGATATGGCTGGGGAGGGCATTCCAGAGGGAGGGGGCAGCAGCAGCAAAGGCAAAGGGATCCGGTCTACAGAAAGTCACATTCCTCTCTTTACTGACACACACTATCTATTGTATACTGTAGAATTAACATTAGTAGTAACTCTGACATTTAACATTCTATCACTGTATTAACTTGTAATTCCTTATAAGCGGATTAATAAAAATATACCTCAGAGGTTTGAACACACTGAAGTAAAAGATAAACACCCCCCACAGCTCTCAGGGTTAGTTGAACCCCCACCTGTTGCTGGTAGGGTCGGCTCTGCCAAAACAAATGTCTTGTATGTGCAAACTTACTTGGCAATTTCTGATTCTGATTCTAATATAACCAAGAGGGCATACAGACCCTCATCTGCACCTTTGTTTACACTATTTACTTTTCTCATATTTCTATATTCAGATACAATTTTATTGCCTATATTTATGTCTTTCTACTATTACCTTGCCCATAGCTGTACCTCCCCCATGCTGCTATGACGCCCCCAATAAAGCAATATCTTATCATATTGTGGTGGAAACCGGATTCATCAATTATAATCGTAGACGGATCTTATGATCAAAATAGGTTTAATAGTAAAACAATTATAGATGAGCCTTGGCTGAGAAGTGCTCTCCTCTGTCAGCTAGGAGACACTGTAGAAGAGGAGTGCTCTCCTCTGGCCAGCTAGGAGACACTGTAGAAGAGGAGTGCTCTCCTCTGGCCAGCTAGGAGACACTGTAGAAGAGGAGTGCTCTCCTCTGGCCAGCTAGGAGACACTGTAGAAGAGGAGTGCTCTCCTCTGACCAGCTAGGAGACACTGAGGAAGAGGAGTGCTCTCCTCTGTCAGCTAGGAGACACTGAAGAAGAGGAGTGCTCTCCTCTGGCCAGCTAGGAGACACTGAGGAAGAGGAGTGCTCTGCTCTGTCAGCTAGGAGACACTGAAGAAGAGGAGTGCTCTCCTCTGGTCAGCTAGGAGACACTGAGGAAGAGGAGTGCTCTGCTCTGGCCAGCTAGGAGACACTGAGGAAGAGGAGTGCTCTCCTCTGGCCAGCTAGGAGACACTGAAGAAGTGGAGCGCTCTCCTCTGTCAGCTAGGAGACACTGAGGAAGAGAAGTGCTCTCCTCTGTCAGCTAGGAGACACTGAAGAAGAGGAGTGCTCTCCTCTGGCCAGCTAGGAGACACTGAGGAAGAGGAGTGCTCTCCTCTGGCCAGCTAGGAGACACTGAAGAAGAGGAGTGCTCTCCTCTGGCCAGCTAGGAGACACTGAAGAAGAGGAGTGCTCTCCTCTGGTCAGCTAGGAGACACTGAAGAAGAGGAGTGCTCTCCTCTGGTCAGCTAGGAGACACTGAAGAAGAGGCAGAGACACTTCATCTTAAGTATAGAGCGGGGTGGGGGTTGTAGCCCTTGGCCTCTCAGTTAGTGTGAATTGATCTATTGTTTGGGACCAAAAGGGATTCTCTAACATTAGTTTGGGACCAAAATGGACAGTATCTTACACTAATGTCCCGCTGCGTCATATTTGCCTTCATCCGTGTCGCCGCTGCGTCAGAGAGCCTGCATCACCCGTGCAGGGTCCAATCCTTACCGTATACTACCTTATGCAGAACACACCGTATGTGTATACTGTATACTCCAGTCAGAGCATATATTTAGCTTTTAGCATTTTTTGATTATATATTAGATTAGATTTAGATGATTGGATTATTCTATTATATATTGCATATATTTAGCATTTAGTTTATTATATATTAGATTAGATTTAGATTATATATTGTAACTATATTTATTGTAGGGCAAATATTACTGAGAGGGCATACATACCCTCATCTCGCACCTTGTTGCCCATATGCACATGTCCAGAGTTAATTATATTGTTTACACTGCCTTTTTATTTGTACTTCTCCACTGTACTATAATTCCGTGACCTGTACCTGTATGTCTTCTTTTCTTTTTATCTACTTTTCTCCCCATTTTCTATTTTTCTCCCATCCCAATTTCGTGTTGTCCAATTCTACCCTCCCCTGTCTCGAACGTTGCTAGACCATGCCTCCCACTGGTCGGCTGCAATGAGGACGAAGCCTTGCATCACGTGTCCCCTCCGGTACACGAGGAGGCAGCCGTTGCATCTTTTCACCTGCACAGCGCGATCTCTCAGTGGCGAGGAGTAACGGGTGGGAGGCTCACGCTGCCCCCGATACTTCCGGATTCTGCTGTACAGGCGCACCAACCGGCCTGTAGGAGTCGCTGTCCACAACGTCCGATCCCCACCCACCCGCTTTCCCACCCCTAACACTGCCAATTGTGTTAGTATGAACGACCAGCCAAGCCGGAAGCAACGCAGAGAGCTGGGCTCGAATACCAGCATCTCCTGCGTTAGTGGCGAGTGCCTTGCCCACTGCGCCACTTAGCCGCCCTCCTGTATGTCTTCTACTACCTGTACCCCCCCCTCCCCCATGCTGCTATGATGCCTGACTTTCCCCAAGCGGTTCAATAAAGGAATATCTTATCTTATCTTATCCAGGTATGTTACGCAACAGTCTCCAGAATGTCCTTGTGCTCCTCCTCTTCCTCTCCTCCTCCTCCTCTTCCTCCTCCTCTTCCTCTCCTCTTCCTCTCCTCCTCCTCCTCTTCCTCTCCTCTTCCTCTCCTCTTCCTCCTCTTCCTCCTCTTCCTCTCCTCCCCCTCCTCCTCCTCTCTGTTGACCTGAGACCATGTCCTCTCCTCATCCTCTGCAGGTTCCAGAGTCCTGCACCAGGAAGTCTGTCAGTGGAGACTTTGTTCGCTACCACTATAACGGCTCGCTGCTCGACGGAACCTTCTTCGACTCCAGGTGTGTGTGTGTGTGTGTGTGTGGGTCTCAGTCTACTTGGTGCTTTCCTAAATATTAATATTCAGTGAACTGGGCGACTGGTTGTTGCATCTCTCCGAGTAATTTTACACCGACTATTAATGATACAGACTAATATTCTGTCCACATCACGCTCTTTATAAAGCTGAGTCCGGGTATCTGCCCCCATTTTTATCTCTGTCCCCTTTTTTTTAATATATCTGTTAACCTTCTGTAGCGTGGTCGTGAAAAGGTTAACCGTCTGTAGTGGTAGTGAAAGGGTTAACCTTCTGTAGTGTGGTAGTGAAATGGTTAACCTTCTGTAGTGTGGTAGTGGAAGGGTTAACCTTCTGTAGTGTGGTAGTGAAAGGTTAACCTTATGTAGTGTGGTAGTGAAAGGTTAACCTTCTGTGGTGTGGTAGTGAAAGGGTTAACCTTCTGTAGTGGTAGTGAAAGGTTAACCTTCTGTGGTGTGGTAGTGAAAGGGTTAACCGTCTGTAGTGGTAGTGAAAGGGTTAACCTTATGTAGTGTGGTAGTGAAAGGGTTAACCTTATGTCGTGTGGTAATGGAAGGGTTAACCTTCTGTAGTGGTAGTGAAAGGTTAACCTTATGTAGTGTGGTAGTGAAAGGGTTAACCTTCTGTAGTGGTAGTGAAAGGGTTAACCTTCTGTAGTGGTAGTGAAATGGTTAACCTTATGTAGTGTGGTAGTGAAAGGTTAACCTTCTGTAGTGTGGTAGTGAAAGGTTAACCTTCTGTAGTGTGGTAGTGAAAGGTTAACCTTCTGTAGTGTGGTAGTGAAAGGTAAACCTTCTGTAGTGTGGTAGTGAAAGGGTTAACCTTCTGTAGTGGTAGTGAAAGGTTAACCTTCTGTAGTGTGGTAGTGAAAGGTTAACCTTCTGTGGTGTGGTAGTGAAAGGGTTAACCTTCTGTAGTGTGGTAGTGAAAGGTTAACCTTCTGTGGTGTGGTAGTGAAAGGTTAACCTTCTGTGGTGTGGTAGTGAAAGGGTTTACCCTCTGTCGTGTGGTAATGGAAGGGTTAACCTTCTGTAGTGCGGTAGTGAAAGGGTTAACCTTATGTAGTGTGGTAGTGAAAGGGTTAACCTTCTGTAGTGTGGTAGTGAAAGGTTAACCTTCTGTAGTGTGGTAGTGAAAGGTTAACCTGTGGTGTGGTAGTGAAAGGGTTAACCTTCTGTAGTGTGGTAGTGAAAGGTTAACCTTCTGTGGTGTGGTAGTGAAAGGTTAACCTTCTGTAGTGTGGTAGTGAAAGGGTTAACCTGCTGTAGTGTGGTAGTGAAAAGGTTAACCTTCTGTAGCGTGGTAGTGAAAGGTTAACCTTCTGTGGTGTGGTAGTGAAAGGGTTAACCTTCTGTCATGTGGTAATGGAAGGGTTAACCTTCTGTAGTTGGTTTAAGTTATGAGCTTAAAAAAAGAAAGAAATAAAGGGGGCCTCTTCCGCAGTATTCATTGGCTTGGTAATGGTAACATCCGAAGAAGAGATAAGAGCCCTTACTCGCTGTTAACCTTCTGTAGTGTGGTAGTGAAAGGGTTAACCTTATGTAGTGTGGTAGTGAAAAGGTTAACCTTCTGTAGCGTGGTAGTGAAAGGTTAACCTTCTGTGGTGTGGTAGTGAAAGGGTTAACCTTCTGTCATGTGGTAATGGAAGGGTTAACCTTCTGTAGTTGGTAGTGAAAGGTTAACCTTCTGTAGTGTGGTAGTGAAAGGGTTAACCTCCTGTAGTGTGGCAGTGAAAAGGTTAACCTTCTGTAGCGTGGTAGTGAAAGGGTTAACCTTCTGTCATGTGGTAATGGAAGGGTTAACCTTCTGTAGTTGGTAGTGAAAGGTTAACCTTCTGTAGTGTGGCAGTGAAAAGGTTAACCTTCTGTAGTGTGGCAGTGAAAAGGTTAACCTTCTGTAGCGTGGTAGTGAAAGGTTAACCTTCTGTAGTGTGGCAGTGAAAAGGTTAACCTTCTGTAGTGTGGCAGTGAAAAGGTTAACCTTCTGTAGTTGGTAGTGAAAGGTTAACCTTCTGTAGTGTGGTAGTGAAAGGGTTAACCTTATGTAGTGTGGTAGTGAAAGGGTTAACCTTCTGTAGCGTGGTAGTGAAAGGCCTGACCTAGCAGACATGTGGGGTCTCAGAAAGGTCAGCAGAACACATGTGAAATGATTTCAAAACAGTTACAAAATGAGGAATAAGAACTCAACTTGTGTCTCTTGACCCGTCGCTGAACTTCTGATGTTTGACCTGCGTCTGATCTTAGTCCTATTGACGACCGAAATGTATATTGTTCAATGTGAGCGATCTGTACTGCCGAATCAATCAATCAATCAATCAATCAAGACTGAGTTTCCACGACGACGTCCAGCTGACGCTCACGTTTCACTCTCCGCTCCGCAGCTACTCCCGGAACCGGACGTACGACACCTACGTGGGCCGCGGCTACGTGATCGCCGGCATGGACGAGGGTCTGATCGGGGTCTGCATCGGGGAGAGACGCACCATCACCATCCCCCCACACCTCGCCTACGGAGAGGAGGGCACCGGTGAGTGTGGGTGTTCATGTGTCTGTGTGGAGTGTGTTTGTGTTTGTGTGTAGTATACTGTAGTGTGTGTGTGGAGTGTGTTTGTGTTTGAGTGTAGTATACTGTAGTGTGTGTGGAGTGTGTTTGTGTTTGAGTGTAGTATACTGTAGTGTGTGTGTGGAGTGTGTAGTATACTGTAGTGTGTGTGTTTGTGTGTAGTATACTGTAGTGTGTGTGTGTTTGTGTGTAGTATACTGTAGTGTGTGTGTTTGTGTGTAGTATACTGTAGTGTGTGTGTGTTTGTGTGTAGTATACTGTAGTGTGTGTGTCTGTGTGGAGTGTGTTTGTGTTTGAGTGTAGTATACTGTAGTGTCTGTGTGGAGTGTGTTTGTGTGTAGTATACTGTAGTGTGTGTGTGGAGTGTGTTTGAGTGTAGTATACTGTAGTGTGTGTGTGTCTGTGTGTTTGAGTGTAGTATACGGTAGTGTGTGTGTGTCTGTGTGGAGTGTGTTTGTGTTTGAGTGTAGTATACTGTAGTGTGTGTGTCTGTGTGGAGTGTGTTTGTGTTTGAGTGTAGTATACTGTAGTGTGTGTGTGTCTGTGTGGAGTGTGTTTGTGTTTGAGTGTAGTATACTGTAGTGTGTGTGTGTCTGTGTGGAGTGTGTTTGTGTTTGAGTGTAGTATACTGTAGTGTGTGTGTGTCTGTGTGGAGTGTGTTTGTGTTTGAGTGTAGTATACAGTAGTGTGTGTGTCTGTGTGGAGTGTGTTTGTGTTTGAGTGTAGTATACTGTAGTGTGTGTGTGTCTGTGTGGAGTGTGTTTGTGTTTGAGTGTAGTATACTGTAGTGTGTGTGTGTCTGTGTGGAGTGTGTTTGTGTTTGAGTGTAGTATACTGTAGTGTGTGTGTGTCTGTGTGGAGTGTGTTTGTGTTTGAGTGTAGTATACTGTAGTGTGTGTGTCTGTGTGGAGTGTGTTTGTGTTTGAGTGTAGTATACTGTAGTGTGTGTGTGTCTCAGCGTTTCCGTTAGCCGGTAATTACCGGTATTTGACCGGCAAAATCTGTTGAAGTCCGACATATTTAATCTCTCCGGTCATAATGTCCGGTGAAAATAATTCCCTCTAAACACAATTAGATTATTTGAATTGTATTAAAATAGGCTAAAATTAAATAGCCTATATGATGAACGAAACAATCATTACATTTGTTTCATCGTTGCTTCACCAAGCAGCCGGTCTAATAATGACATCGCTGTTGTCAGCGCGAGCTGGCTGCTGATAGCTTTACGTGAAGCATCCATCTGCAGGCCGGCAAGGTGCAGTACTCCAATTCAGCCATTGGCAATTCAGCTGTTGGGTGGGGGGCGCTGCTGAGCGGTTTCCAGACCGGACCTAAAAACACCGCTGCTCTGTGGGTCTGCAGCTCCATGCTTCACGTAAAGCTATCAGCAGCCAGCTCGCGCTGACAACAGCGATGTCATTATTACAGGGCTCTACGCTAACCTTTTTCACTAGGGGCACAGGTGCTCCTAAATGAAAAAATTTAGGAGCACACAAAGAAATTTAGGAGCACCCAAAAATATTTAGGAGCACAGTGAAAATATTTCAAGTAACAGAGTTTATTTTTTTTTTAAATAAATGTATATTTGTGCTGTGCGTGCATGTGTGTAAATTAGCTCTTGCTACAACCCTGCATGTTTACATTTTGTATTTTGCACTTGACGTTCATTAACATGTGCTGTCCCTATCAAATAAACTATCAAATCAAACTACTGCTACAAAAGGTTCAGTCACTTAACTTTAGCCCCTTTTATGCATACAATGCTTATGTTTTGGCTGTGTTGCTCTTCTAGAAAAATAATCCTTTCAGGGTTGCCTATTGAAATACTGTACACTTTCCTACTGTACACTTTCCTGATTAATTGAAAATGGGGGACCCTGATGTAAACAAGACGAAAGTCTCTCTGGTCTGCATCCCCTTAACAATTGTGTGTATTGAGCTGTACTGTATTGTACCCATTCTGCAATCTGTTAATAAAGTTGTCAATCAATCAATCAATCACACCTCCAGTACAGAAACATTGTTTGAGTTTGCGTGTCAGGTAGACCATTGATTGACAGTCGAGTCTGCCAATTACATCACATCGCTTGCACTCCGGCGCTGCAGCTGGACCCATTGCCCACCTCTGCTGTTGATAACGCTAGCCAAGTTATTATACACACAGATACACAGTGGGCCAGTGACTTTGGTGTAGGGGTGTAACAATGCATCGATCCTAAGGGGGAAATTCAACTGCATCGATTTGAAAATGTTAGAATAGATTATCGCAATTTTAATGTGTACACGTTATGTTATTGTCATGTCCGTTACAGCCAACACACCGACATACGCTACTGCATCAACGTTATGATTAACAAAGCAAGGCATTCGTTTTGTTGCATTAACGTTATATTACTATTGCTATCGATAAATCTAGGTGTTCTAAAATCTATTGCTATTGGTAAGAGAGAGACTATAATAAGTTGGTGTCTCGGAAAACGAGAGCCCTGATCGCGGAGTTTCAGGAAGTAAACAAGCAAAACGAGAGCTTCCGAATCTTGGTCATTTGCTTTATTTCCCATGAAACCAGTCACTTCACTCTACTGTGATTGGACCGTTGGCTTGAGTGCAATGTGGGACTTGTAGTTTTTTAACGATCTCGCAGCGGAGGAAAAAAAAGACGAGAGAGGCTATAATCTGTATTCGCACAGCGTGCGCGTAATTGATTTTTACGGTTCGCATACAAATATTTTTAGGGGCATATGCGAGCAATTTGGTCGCACTGTAGAGCCCTGTATTAGACCGGCTGCTTGGTGAAGCAACGATGAAACAAATGTAATGATTGTTTCGTTCATCGCATAGGCTATTTAATTTTAGCCTATTTTAATACAATTCAAATAATCAAATTGTGTTTAGAGGGAATTATTTTCTTTTTTTTTTAAACTTTGACCAGTCAGCTGGTTCTTTTTTGCGTTTATCGCATTTTTTCTGGTCAAGTATGACCGACAGAAACAGGTTGAATGGGGGTACAGATGGGGGGAAAGACACTCTGAGAAAGTACGGCTTGTCCGGGAGTCGAACTCGCTACCCCAGATCCGCGACGAGCACGGTTGTCCCCGACGCCGAAATAGCGTTCGAGGTACGCGGTGAGCTACTGGAGCTCCCAGAGGGAATTATTTTCACAGGACATTATGACCAGCACCAAGTCGTTGGGAGGTGGAGTCGTCACGCAAACCCACGATAATGTTGCCGTCTCTCTCTGCCAAATTTCTCAGTTCTTCGCTTGATATAATTAATACAAATGTCCAATATAACGGATTTCGTTGGCTCATAAAAATGTGATTATAACAGACTGCTGTTTATTAATGTCGGGCAGACTGCCCACCGACACCTCAAGTCGGCAGCAGCACGCAGTCTCGAGGGACTTATTTTATTTGGAATATATTAATGACTGTATATACGCAAAAGTAGCCTAGTTTTAAGTTAAAATATTATAAATGCCTTGATGATGTCATTCTTTATATAGGCCTATCAATTGTTTTTAAGCTCAATAAACTCTGACCGGAATTTTTCCCATTTGTCCGGTAGATTGAAATCTACCGGACACTCAGACATGCAAAAAAGAATTGTAACGGAAACCCTGGTGTGTCTGTGTGGAGTGTGTTTGTGTTTGAGTGTAGTATACTGTAGTGTGTGTGTGTTTGTTTGTGCGTGCGTGTGCATACGTGCATGTTTGTTTGTTTGTTTGCATGTGTGTGTTTGTGTGTAGTATACTGTAGTGTGTTTGTGTGTGCATACGTGCATGTTTGTTTGTGTGCATGCGTGTGTGTGTTTGTGTGTAGTATACTGTAGTGTATGTGCGTGCGTGTGTTTGTGCGTGCGTGTGCATACAAGCATGTTTGTTTGTGTATGTGTGTGTGGGGGGGGGGGGGGGGGGGGCGGTAGGTATTCTTCACACATATTCAATGGGAGATTTCTTTATCATATTCCTTCCCTTCCACCCTTATCTTCACTGAAGGTCAAAGGTCAGGAGTGTTTTGTTACTCCTGAGGTTGTAAAAAGCTTGTTATCAGCCGTGTGTGTAAAACAAAGACCTGCGTTCTGAGGCCACGACAGTCTGAGGAAGTTCTGAAAAGCTTATTTTCAATCTACGAGTCGAAAAAGGGGGGGGGATTATGTTATGTATATTGTTTCGTATGTTTTAAATTTTTAATTATGTTGTTTGTTTGTATTTATTGTTTTGTGTGGACGAGCAGCTGTTGCCATTGTGGTTTTAAACTCCTGCTTTTCTTTTCTTAATTTTTTTTTAGCTTTATTGTAAAAGTTTGTGTTAAAAAATGTTGCTCTGTTAAGCACTTTGAGCTGCATTCTATGTATGAAAGGTGCTATATAAATAAATATTATTATTATTATTATTTGTAACAGCTAATGTCGATCCAAATAAACGTAAACGTAAACCCTTGTGTCTCCCTCCCTCCCCGTCCTCTCAGGGTCTAAGATCCCCGGCTCGGCGGTGCTGGTGTTCGACATCCTCATCGTGGACTTCCACAACCCGTCCGACACCACCGTGGTGACCAGCCTCTTCAAGCCCGCGGCCTGCGACAAGCTCACCAAGAAGGGAGACTTCGTCAAGTACCACTACAACGCCACGCTGCTGGACGGCTCCGACATCGACTCCACGTGAGTTCTTCACAGGCGCGTGCCACCTAGTAGACATATCGATACGGCATCGCGATACTTTGCGTGGCGATACTGTATCGATACAAGGACGCCAAGTATCGATATTTTATTATGCAAATTTTCTTTTAAATAATTTTTATAAGGAAGTTGCATTGTTCATTTCAATACCTGTAACAGTACAGTAGTCCACACACACACACACACACACACACACACGTGTGCATTCAGTTACGTTGGAATATGACTGTAATACAAACGGTTCAGTTTGTCAGGTACATGCAACACAGATTACAGTGTTTACATCCGTCTGCTTGAGAGAATACCATTTGCTGCAATAAAAATGATTGAAGTGAGATGAACAGACTGAAAACTTTATTTTATTAGATAAAACATGTTGACAAAGTTTTACTTTGCAGTTAAAAAAAAAGGTAATAAATCGCAATATATCGCAATATTAATATCGCAATACTCAGCATATCGCAATATATTTCTTATCGCAATACTATCGTATTGTGACTTAAGTATCGTGACAGTATCGTATCGTGAGGCCTCTGGTGATTCCCACCCCTACACACACACACACACACACACACACACACACACACACACACACACACACACACACACACAGAGATACAGGTTAGTGAATATTGAAATTCATTACAGGCCGGTAATGAAGGTCCCAGCACAGACTCTTCACTCTTTTGCCATCAGGCAGGCGGTACAGGAGTCTGAAGCCAGGACTACGAGACTGACTAATAACAGTTTCTACCCACAGGCCATCAGGCTTGTGAATGCTAGCCCACCCCCCCCCCCCCCCCCCCACCCGTCTTTTGATTTTGTGCCAGGCAGACACTCTGACCTGACTGCTGCTGTGACCTCAATGTCACCCTTCCCCCGAACTGTGATTCACTAAAGACACTTTTAACTGCTGCTGTGACCCATTGATTGATTGATTGATTGAAAACTTTATTAACAGATTGCAGAATGGGTACAGTACAGCTCAATACACACAATTGTTAAGGGGATGCAGACCAGAGAAAGACTTTCGTCTTGTTTACATCAGGGTCCCCCATTTTCAATTCATCAGTACATATAATGACATACATGACATACAGATAGACAGTACTGCTACATTTATGACATACCAGATTTGCAAATACAGTACTGTTTGTGATACAAAAAAAAGTACATTGGAGGTGGTTGGGTGGGGTGGGTGGGGAACACTGTACAACTGTACAAGCAAAACTGTACATTGGAATATTGACAAAACCATACTTGGTAATTTACTGTACATTGGAGGCAGGGGCGGGGCTAGGGGTGGCTACTTGGGCTCAAGCCCCGAATGTTTTCTGAAAAGCCCAGAATCTATTTATAAAAAAAATATATATATATATATATTTTTGACAATTCATCATTGTTACATGAAAATATGTTTGCACCAGATTTAGCAGAAGCTAATTTCCATCTGTAGTCTATCCAGCTGCTAACTGTATTTGAGTGAGTTAAGTCTTGGTGTTATGGTAGACTCAGACCTAAGCTTTAAATCACAATCAACAAGTTGACAAGAACATAATTCTTCCACCTTAGAAACATAGCTAAAGTACGGCCATTTATAAATCAAAAGGACGCTGAAAACCAGATCCATGCCTTTATCTTAAGCCAACTCGACTACTGTAATGCACTCCTTACCGGCCTCCCGAAAAAATACGATGATAACTATTTTATTGCAATGCACTATTGCATTATTTTATTCTATTTTACTAACTATTTTATTGCACTGCACTATTTTACTTTGTATCAGTGAATCATAGACGCCTGGCCATAAGAGCATTCGGAGCATCTCTGCTCTCCCACTATTGAACTTGGGGGAGCAAAGGTATGCTCTTGCTCCACCACTTTTTGATCATATGAAAAATATGATATACCCCCCCCCCCCCCCAATATATAAATCTAACCATAACTACGTTATGGTTAACTGAGTTTTATAGTAAAAAGAGCAGCTTTATTGGTCAAGATTGAAGGCTCTATATTGCAGGAAATTGCACGTACAGGTTCATTAAATTCAAAAAAAATCTGCCGTGGAGGGGGTCATGCCTGAACCCCTCCAAACCACCCCATGCCTGCCCAAAAAAAATACAAAATAAATAAAAAAAGAAAATTAAAAATTTTAAAAAATTAAAAAAAATTAAATAAAAGGGGCACCTATCTGGGCTAAGCCCCGGATCTCCTACAATCCTAAATCCGCCCCTGATTGGAGGGGGTTGGGTTAAGACATTTACAGGGGCCAGTTTCGAATTGCAGTCTCCCGTAGGTGTTTTTTGAAAGTGGGTAGTGATTCACATTCCTTTACAGCTTTGGGTAGGGCGTTCCACATTGATGTGGCATAATTGCGAAACGTGTTTTGTTTAGTCCCTTGTTTGAGCCGAATCTGGGTTTAACATGATTTGTGGAGCTCCCTCTGGTATTGTGATCGTGGTATTCACTGACCTTTGGGAAGTATTTTGACATGTACATGGGTACCTTGGTTGTGTAGTGTATCTTGTAGACTAGGCCCATTGCAAGTTGCTGTACTCTGTCATCTACTCTAAGCCATCCTAGGTTGTCAAAGTGGGCAGGGGTGAGGTGGGTTCTAGGAGTAAGGTCAAGCAGTAGTCTGACCAGTTTGTTTTGAGATGTTTGTAATTTAGTTTTTAGCGCCTTTGAGGTGCTTTGGTACCATGAGGTGCAAGCATAGTCGTAGTACCCTTGAATGAGTGCTCCTGCCAGAGTCTTCAGGGTATTCTTGTTTACCAGAGAGGAGATCCGGTACAAGAATAGAGTTTGTTGGTTGACTTTTTTTTATTACATTGGATGCCATTTTGTCACAGGAAAGATTAGCCATTGTCACCTCCATATTTATATTGTAAACACTGTGAATCGGAACGTGCAATAACGTCAATTGTAACTGAGGGGTACAATTCCCTGACTGTATTAATCAAGTATTGGTATCATTAAACCACTACCGTATTATGTACATTACTGGCCAATACCGTACACAGGTATATGATGAGAACTTCTCCACAATAACACGGTTTCCACACAAATACTCGTTTAGAATATTTATTACATCAAAGGTGGGATATTACATTACTTGAATGCGCTTATAAGGCAAATCGAATGTGCATAGGCAAATCAATAGTGAATATTAGTAATTATCTCTGGTACTCAGGGGAGATACTGGAAAGGGGTACTACCGGTTGTAAGCCAGCAGGGGGAGGCAATGCTCTATACAAAGTCAATGGGTTCAACAGGGGCTTCAACAAGGCACCTGGATACGGTATATTACTCCCTGCTCCGCGGGGAAAAGCAGCCGCTGTAATTCCAGTGTGCAGCAGTGCAGGTGGAAGCCGTGGAGTCTCTGCTCCAACAGAGACGGGCTCGAATGATGTCCTCACGGGCATGTGTAGATCCCACAGTAGCAGCGGGGTAGGCGGTTCTCTGCTCCAGTAGCCACAGTCAAAAGCAATAATCCTGCCGGAAGGTGGCTCTGCTGGCGCCGATGTAGATATCCTCCGGTGCGCGGTGGGTCACAGTTGAACTTGACGTTACTATCCTATTAGCACGCGGCAATAAGTGCTCTATGTAGACGCACAATTACTCACTTCACGTGGTCTTTGACTCGTAATGAAGGCTTACTACTAAATAGCGAACGATACGTTGAACAAACGCAGTAGGCTAAACACGACTCTATTTGGGGCAATACGAGCCCTCCGTCACCGCACGTTGCATAATGGGGTGAGGCGTCGCTTGGATAACTGGAACTGAACGAGACTGAACGGGACAAGGGACTAAGAGGAGTTCTACATTTCTTGCGCCCTATTTATATGCACGGTGGACAAATAGTGCCGCTCTGCTTTCGGTAGCCGTATTCCTGCGCGGAGCTGGGGCTAGTAAGGGCATGTCCCGTCGGTAGCTTTCAAGTCGGCTCTAGGGGGTAAGTCACTGGCGCCTGGTGGGCGCTGCCCCAATAGGAGAACGAAATATTATGGGCTGTACGCCACTAGGTTAAAGGGACATTCCGTGTATATGTACAAAGAATATACAAGGGATATCAAACGACATACAAATACTATTCAATATATATCCATAAATAAATATATATATTCGGTTTAATCTGACCCTTTGTAACATCAATGTTACTCACTGTGCCCTGTATATATCTAAGATCTATTTTTACCTAATTTCTTAGCACTCGCTTGTATTTAAATTGAAAAAAGAATATTAAGTATTGTGTGATTTTGTGTGAAGGGCGGACTAGCAAAGTAAGATTTTCATTGTACGTCAAACTGTCTAACTGTGCACATGACAATAAACAATCTTGAATCTTGAATTGAGCAAGACACTGAACTCCTCCTCGCACCACAATGGTGGAACAAACTTCCCACCACAGTTAAGACAGCCAAAACGATAAATGTTTCCGCAGTTGAAGAACACTTCTTCAATCAATATCTGAAATGAAAAGAAAACAAACACTAAACCTGTCTTATACTATGCTCCCTTCCTACTATACTAATATGTCTCTACTACTATGCACTAGGGCTGACCCCTATTAGTCGATTAGTCGACTAATCGGTCGAAAAGAGCCGTAGTCGACTGGCCAACCTCTTAGTCGAATATATAAAAAAAATATATATATTTTTTATTTAATTTTTATTTTTTTATCATTCTTTCCAAAAGAAAAGAGGCCTAGACGCGTGGCTAACGCTAATGGCACGCATACCAGAGGCTAACTGCCTAAGAAAACAGGCACAGAGGCACTGAAAGAGGATTTCACCCATCTAATGAACACACTAGACTAGACAAATATCAAGATGTATCCATCAGTGGACCAATTGCATGCTTTTGCAGAGGACAAGAAGCCTTCAGTCGACTCCTTCAGACATTAAGCACCCCCACAGCCCAAATGGAATGATACAAAAATAATAATAATAAAACATTTAAAAAAATATTATATATAATATATATATATATATATATATATATATATATATATATATAATTTTGGCCAATCATAGTCGACCATCCAAATCCTTAGTCGGGGACAGCCCTACTCTGCACTCAACACTGCAGCACTCAAGTTCCAGCACTGTTTGATGAACATTGTTACTCAGCTGAAAGAGTTGTGCCCTTCCTGCTGACTTATCGTACAGAATTTTGGATAAAAGCGTTCAGCTAAATGACAAAATGTAAATGTAAACTCCTAACTGCTCCTGATGCACAGGTTGTCGTTTTGTGTGTCATGCACGCACACGCCATCAGTCATATATATATATAATATATATAAAGATATTGTTTCTTTCTCTCAGGCATAACTATGGAAAGACATACAACATCGTGCTAGGGGCCAATCAGGTGGTTCCTGGGATGGAGGAGGGGCTTAAGGACATGTGTGTCGGAGAGAAGAGGCACTTGATCATCCCTCCTCACCTTGGTTACGGGGAGAGTGGAGTAGGTAAGTCACACACGTGTACGTGGCAGGTGTGCGGCAGATGTCATTCATGCGAACGTAACGAGGTAATTCTCCGATGTATTAGAACAGTTCTATTACAGCTGCGCTCCACTGATTGATCAGCTAATTACAGATACATTCAGTTAATTGCTTGTTATTCATCAGTATGAAATTATACATATGAGCTATTTGGTCTATCCAAGAACCTGTCCTGTGTTGAGCTAATTAGACCCAGGAGCAGGTGTGGCTGCACACTGCATCAAACTACCACACTACAGAAGGTTAACCTTTCACTACCACACTACAGAAGGTTAACCTTTCACTACCACACTACAGAATGTTAACCTTTCACTACCACACTACAGGTTAACCCTTTCACTGCCACACTACAGAAGGTTAACCTTTCACTACCACACTACAGAAGGTTAACCTTTCACTACCACACTACAGAAGGTTAACCTTTCACTACCACACTACAGAAGGTTAACCTTTCACTACCACACTACAGAAGGTTAACCTTTCACTACCACACTACAGAAGGTTAACCTTTCACTACCACACTACAGAAGGTTAACCTTTCACTACCACACTACAGAAGGTTAACCTTTCACTACCACACTACAGAAGGTTAACCTTTCACTACCACACTACAGAAGGTTAACCTTTCACTACCACACTACAGAAGGTTAACCTTTCACTACCACACTACAGAAGGTTAACCTTTCACTATCACACTACAGAGGGTTAACCTTTCACTACCACACTACAGAAGGTTAACCTTTCACTACCACACTACAGAAGGTTAACCTTTCACTATCACACTACAGAGGGTTAACCCTTTCACTACCACACTACAGAAGGTTAACCTTTCACTACGACACTACAGAAGGTTAACCTTTCACTACCACACTACAGAAGGTTAACCTTTCACTACCACACTACAGAAGGTTAACCTTTCACTACCACACTACAGAAGGTTAACCTTTCACTCCCACACTACAGAAGGTTAACCCTTTCACTACCACACTACAGAAGGTTAACCTTTCACTACGACACTACAGAAGGTTAACCTTTCACTACCACACTACAGAAGGTTAACCCTTTCACTACCACACTACAGAAGGTTAACCTTTCACTACCACACTACAGGTTAACCCTTTCACTACCACACTACAGAAGGTTAACCTTTCACTATCACACTACAGAGGGTTAACCCTTTCACTACTACACTACAGAAGGTTAACCTTTCACTATAACACTACAGAGGGTTAACCCTTTCACTATAACACTACAGAGGGTTAACCAGGGATGCGTTCTTCATGGGACGAGGCTGCACTGCGTGCAGCCAAAGTTTTGTGAGCAGAAGCGCGTGCACGCACACGCACGGATGTGCACGGCACGCGCGTGCACACAGGAAAGCGATTCACTCACTATAAGTACCCCACCTGGGCTACTTTGCATATCAATAGCGCCGGTCGTCAGGTGTGTTAAAGACGTTCTCAGATACATTCACACAGAACTTGTGAATGAAATGTGTTACATTCCATTCGTAGAGGCAATTAGGCATCGTCTTTAGTCTGTGCCAGAGCCTTATAATCTATGACTCTGGTCTGTGCTTAAGCGAGGGAACATTTATGCGCATGCGTGGGAGCGCGCGCACGCGCCAGGGAGCGTGCGTGCACGTGGCGTCATTAGCGTGCGTGCAGCCAATGTTGATAAGAGGAACGCAACTCTGGGGTTAACCCTTTCACTACCACACTACAGGCGGTTAATAATGTGGTAGTGAAAGGGTTAACCTTCTGTAGTGTGGTAGTGAAAGGGTTAACCCTTTGTCATGTGGCAGTGAAAGGGTTATCCTGCTGTATTGTCGCAGTGAAAGGGTTAACCCTTTGGTAGTGTGGTAGTGAAAGGGTTAAATCAGCCTTCTGACCTTTCAATGTGTAATAATCAACAGTATTCAAATTAAGGAAGTGTTTGTGTGTGTGTGTGCGTGTGTGTGTGTGTGTAGATAATGAAGTGCCCGGCAGCGCCGTGTTGGTGTTTGACATCGAGCTGATCGAGATGGAGGAGGGGCTTCCCGACGGCTACATGTTCATCTGGAACGAGGAAGTGGCCGCTGACCTCTTCACCGAGATGGACATGGACGACAACAAAGTGGTGGAGGCCTCTGAGGTAGGCCTTCCTGTCGAAGTCCCGCCTCCTCGGAGGTGGGCCTTCCTGTTGAAGTCCCGCCTCCTCGGAGATGGGCCTTCCTGTCGAAGTCCCGCCTCCTCGGAGCACCTTAGTGACTGAGCAAGCTTTCAAGTTCACGTTTTATTCGTCATACACATTACAAAGTACAGTCAATGCAATGAAAGGAGAATACAAAATAATCTTGGTATTGTTTTATCTATAGATGGAAAATAATAATTAATTAACTCATTGTAGATGGGAACACATATATATATATTACTCCAGGTTTAATTAACCTGTTTTTACCGCACATTAACCTCAAGTCTCTGCGCGTTGTCCTCCTCTCTCTTTTTCTCCTCTCTCTCTCTCTCTCTCCCGCTCTTTTTCTCATCTCTCTCCCGTTCTTTTCTCCTGTCTCTCTCTCTGTCTCTCTCTCTCTCTCTCTCCCCCCCGACAGTTTTCCGACTACATCCTGCGGCAGGTGAACGAGGGCAAAGGTCGCCTGGCCCCGGGCTTCGACGCCCATCGCATCATCGACAACATGTTCACCAATCAGGACCGCAACGGAGACGGGAAGATCACAGAAGAGGAGTTCAAGCTGAAGGCGGACGAGACGAACCACGACGAGCTATGATGACGTGGCTGGGGTCAGGGGTCAGGGGGGGACCAGGAGAGGGGGGGGGGGGGGGGGGGTGTTAGGTGGTAGGTGTGTGTGTGTGTGGGGGGGGGCTGGTTTAACAGTTGAAAGAGGTGGCACAGGGTTATATACGTGTCCCAGAGTATGAAAGTCAGTTCTTCTGTGTGAGTTAACTTTTTTGTCCTTGTGAATAGATTTTGTCGGGGGGGGGGGGGGTTGTTTGTATTTATGGGGCAATGTCATACCTCTTACGACGATTCTTTCAAAAGAGACTGTTACATTCCCCCCCCCTCCCCAGGAGCTCTTGTTGCCCTCAGTCCCTATTTCTGGGTCATTTTCTGAACTCTCTGGGTCGTTTCTGGCTCCACCCATTAATCTCCCTGCCTGTGTACAGCTAACTGAAGAGGAGGGTGCTGAGCGCCGGCATGTCCCAATCAATCGATCAATCAATCACATGAGTACAGCACGTTTCATACACAGTTGCAATACAATGTGGAAGTGGAGTGGGGGGGGGGGGGGGCTAACGCTGTGATGTGCTGAGGATCAAAGAGCTCCTCGTCGCCCACGACTCTGCGTCTTGAAGTTGGTCTCGGGGCGCGGTGTGAAGAGGAAGAGCGACAAAGACGATGGCAACGGATGATTTCTAGAACTGAAGGGGTTAAATGAAAGATCATCTGGTTTGATGACGGCGATGATGAACGATTGATTGATTCTCTGTTGTTTACCTTCTTTCACATCAAGTTGTTGGTCTTTTGATAAAAGAAAAATGTATGACGTTTTTTGTTTTTGAAGGGCGCTTCTCAAAGCATCTCGATCAAACCCACGCGTCTGAGAAACCGGTGCCTTGTTCCGGCGCCTCCTCTCTCGCCGACTCCTCCTCTCTCGTGACTCCTCCTCTCTCGCGTGACTCCTCCTCTCTCGTGACTCCTCATCTCTCGTGTGACTCCTCCTCTCTCGCCTGACTCCTCCTCTCTCGCCTGACTCCTCCTCTCTCGCCTGACTCCTCCTCTCTCGCCTGACTCAAGTCTTTTTTCACTCCTCGTAACCCTTATCATTCTCGTCATTCTGTGTTAACCCTTTCACTACCACACTAACCTTTCACTAGCACACTACAATGTGGTAGTAAAATGGTTAACCTTCTGTAGTGTCGTTGTGAAAGGGTTAACCCTTTGTTGTGTGGCAGTGAAAGGGTTAAATATTCATTTTGTCCCTTGGGTCTCAATTTGTCTGCAAACACTCGACCCGTTCTCACACGAGTTGAAGCCTTTCACTACCAAATGGTTAACCCTTTTACTGCGACAATACAGAAGGTTAACCCTTTCACTGCCACACGACAGGGTTAACCCTTTCACAACCACACTACAGAAGGTTAACCCTTTCAGTACCACACTACAGACGGTTAACCTTCTGTAGTGAAAGGGTTAACTTCTTACACAAAGTGCCTGTGCGCCCCCACCACTAGGGGAAGAGTGGCTAACCGTGAACGAGTGACTGAATGCGCAGATGCTTCACATCTGAAATGACATCCTTGCATGTGGGAAACAGAATTTAAAAAGTGTCGATTAGATAAACTGCTCAATTAGTAGAAGCCCTAGTGGACAAAGTCCTATGACCGTTTTCCCACTAAGAGTTGATTTAGTGGAGAACAGCCTATAAGCGTATCCCTAATGAGACCTTAACTGGGATGCGACATATGACCTGGAAGAGCGTGTGCATCGTAACGCACTCAGCGAGTCACTCGAACACACCTGTGGTTATTATGAGGAATGTTTATTTGACATCTCTGCCGTCGACTGTCCCTCCCGGGCCACCGTACCGGGTCGCTCTTTATTTATTGCAGTTGAGAGAAAACTAACGAGATAAGATCATTCCTGATTTGATTTCAGATTTCAGAGTTTTATTTGCCACATGGAAGTAATATAAATCATACAGTTCTCTTACAAAAACATAAATCCAGTTCTACCATGGGCAAAAGGAGAAGGAAGGAGAATAAATCGTATAATTACCTGCCCCCTATTCCTGAACTAAACAAGTAACACTTGATGGTCGGCGTACAACGTAATTTACACAAAATAATGTATACAATATACAAAAAATAAATAAATCACAGATTAAACGAGAAAAAATGAAAGAAAGGAAAATATCTCACTTCAGATTCATATTTGATAATGACTAAATCTTTAATTTTTATGATTCTTTTTGAATTGACAAATATTATGACACCACTTAAGATCGCTGTGGAGAGAATTCCACAATTCGCATGACTTCAAACATGAAGGAACTGTTTATGTTTGAACTGTTTATCATCAATTCCTTCAGTCAAACATGGAACTGATGATAAACAGAACGGCTGGAGCCGCGGAACAACGGTGCTACCGGAACAACAGCGGTGCTACCGGAACAACAACGGTGCTACCGGAACAACAACGGTGCTACCGGAACAACAACGGTGCTACCGGAACAACAACGGTGCTACCGGAACACCGGAATGCGTTTCCGTCACAGAATCCACGTCACGGGAGCGCGCATTTTTTTTATATCTCTTTACTTGAATGTTTGCACATTCGTAGACTCTTACAATTATTTACAATAAATGTCTCGTAATTAGTAGTTAGCACAATTGTACTTTCAATTAATATTTTGAATTGACCCTGACATCACTGAAACCTCCTGAATCCTGAAACGTTTATGACGCTATTTGTTTTTTTTATATTATTTGTTTGTTCAGCAAACTATTGCTTTCTTTGCCTTTGCCTCCCCCCCAAAAGACTTTGTGCGTGACTGCCATTCAGGATTATTGTGTGTGTGTGTGTGTGTGAGAGTATGTGTGTGTGCGTGTCTGTGTGTGTGTGAGACAGAGTATAGGTTGTTGTCAGTGTGCTGTGATCGAGTGTTTATTTTTTTGTATCGTTTCACGCACAAGAATAGTGAGGCTTGATGATAATGATGGCAAATCTATAAATGTGACACATTTTGAATAAAAGTCCATTCTGACCTACACACTTAATATTCTGTATTTGTCTTTAATGCGTCCGTCTACCTTTCTGTCTCTGTCTAGAGGTGGCAGCTGGCTCGCTGATAACAAACTATCAGTACACCTGGGTAAAGCAGAGTCCACTCTCTTCGGATCAAATAACAAACTATCATTACACCTGGGTAAAACAGTCCACTCTCTTCGGATCAAATAACAAACTATCATTACACCTGGGTAAAACAGAGTCCACTCTCTTCGGATCAAATAACAAACTCGGCTTCTCAGTTACAGTCGGTGACAATATTGTCACAAGGAAAGATTAAATTACATACCTGGGTTCCATCCTAGAGGCAAATCTTTCCTGTGACAAAATGGCATCCAATGTAATAAAAAAAAGTCAACCAACGAACTAGATTCTTTTTTTTGTAGCCACTTTTTCTCCTTATTTTTCTATTTTTTCTCTCATCCCAATTTCATAGCGCCAATTCTCCCCTCCCCTGTCCTTTTTTTTATCTACTTTTTCTCCCATCCCAATTTTGTATCGTCCAATTCTACCCTCCCCTGTCTCGAACGCTGTTAGACCATGCCTCCCACAGGCCGGCTGCAATGTGGACCAAGCCTTGCATCACGTGTCCCCTCCGGTACACGAGGAGGCAGCTGTCTCATCTTTTCACCTGCACAGCGCAATCTCTCAGCGGCGAGGGTCTGCGTGGGAGGGACACGCCGCCCCCGTTGCTTCCTGATTCTGCTGCGCAGGCGCACCAACCGACCTGTAGGAGTCGCTGTCCACAACGTCCGATTCCCACCCCTAACACTGCCAATTGCGTTAGTATGAACGACCAGCCAAGCTGGTAGCAATGCCGAGAGCTGGGCTCGAACCCAGCATCTCCTGCATTAGTGGCGAGCGCCTTGCCCACTGCGCCACTTAGCCGCCCTCCCCTCTCTTGAACATTGCTAGACTATGCCTCCCACTGGTCGGCTGTAGTGAGGATAGAAGCCTTGCATCACGTGTCCCCTCAGGTACACGAGGAGGCAGCCTGTCTCATCTTTTCATCAGACAGCGCGGACTCTCAGTGGCGAGGAGTAACGCGTGGGAGGCTCACGCTGCCCCCGATACT
The DNA here is from genome assembly GCF_963971535.1 of Notolepis coatsorum. Lineage (NCBI taxonomy): Eukaryota > Metazoa > Chordata > Actinopteri > Aulopiformes > Paralepididae > Notolepis > Notolepis coatsorum. Next base: position 98,572,705 of record NC_140168.1, read on the forward strand.
TCCTGTCTGCTGTACAGGCGTCACCCAACCGACCTGTAGGAGTCGCTGTCCACAACGTCCAATCCCCACCCATCGACTTTCCACCCGCAGCCGTCAACAAACTAGATTCTTGTACCGGATCTCCTATCTGGTAAACAAGAATACCCTGAAGACTCTGGCAGGAGCACTCATTCAAGGGTACTACGACTATGCTTGCACCTCATGGTAACAAAGCACCTCAAAGGCGCTAAAAAAAGATTACAAACATCACAAGTCAGACTACTACTTGACCTTACTCCTAGAACCCACATCACCCCTGCCCACTTTGAAAACCTAGGATGGCTTAGAGTAGACGACAGAGTACAGCAACTTGCAATGGGCCTGGTCTACAAGATACACTATACGACTATGGTACCCATGTACATGTCAAAATACTTCCCAACGGTCAGTGAATACCACGACCACAACACCAGAGGGAGTTCTACAAATCATGTTAAACCCAGAATCGACTCAAACAAGGGACTACTAAACACGTTTCGCAATTATGCCACATCAATGTGGAACGCCCTACCCACAGCTGTAAAGGAATGTGAATCACTACCCACTTTCAAAACCACTCTCAAAGAGCACCTACGGGAGACTGCAATTCGAAACTGGCCCCTGTAAATGTCCTAACCCAACCCCCTCCAATGTACGGTAAATGTCCTAACCCAATAATACACGAGACCCTCTTCTTGGGACCAAGTAAGGTTTCGTCGATAATCCAATGTACAGTACAGTTACCCCCCACCTCGCCTACCCAACCCCCACCCCACCACCTCCAATGTACAGTTTCCACCCCACCTACCCAACCTCCAATGTACAGTTTCTTCGTCAAATGTATATACTCTCTTTTTTAGACTCTTTTCGTATCACAAACAGTACTGTATTTGTAAATCTGCTATGTCATAAATGTATAGATGTAGCAGTACTGTCTATCTGTATGTCATATATGTTACGATGAATTGAAAATGGGGGACCCTGATGTAAACAAGACGAAAGTCTTTCTCTGGTCTGCATCCCCTTAACAATTGTGTGTATTGAGCCGTACTGTATTATACCCATTCTGCAATCTGTTAATACAAATGTTTGGGGATAGACAGGCTCACTGGTAACTGAAAGGTTGTTGGTTCTATTCCCGGCGACAAGAGGAGGGTTTAACCCTTTCACTAACACACTACAGAAGGTTAACCTTTCACTACCACACTACAGAAGGTTAACCTTTCACTACCACACTACAGACGGTTAACCTTTCACTACCACACTACAGACGGTTAACCTTAGTGAAAGTGGTAGTGAAAGGGTTAACCTTCTGTGGTGTGGTTGTGAAAGGGTTAACCTTCTGTATTGTCGCAGTGAAAGGGTTAGCCCTTTTGGTAGTGGTAGTGAAAGGGTTATGGTTTAAAGGCTGTGGCATATATCCTTTTTTTCATTTTCATTATTTCACAGAGCTGTAAGCCACGATTAGAACCCACTGAGTTAGTCTATGTCAAGGGTATATAGTTATGTACATATAGATAAGTATTCTTTAGCTATTTCAGAAGTAAAAACGTTTCTTTATTCCGGGGCAATGAAATGTTCCGTTTCGTCCTCTTCATCACTCGTACTATCGTTTGTGGCCATCTTCTGTAGCTTGTCACTCTGACCGTCTATTCTTCTGATAGGTGTTTAATCAAAGATCCTTGCTTTCTAGTCTTGCACAAGGACCAATCAGCATGGGTATGGGCGGGTTAATTTTCCATTGATGGGGATTTGATTGGCTGTTTTTAAATAAAGTGCGGTCGCAGGATTAATAGCGTTAACGTTAGTTCGGCCAGAGAAACAAATATACTAATTAAAATAGTTGGACCTGTGAGATTTGTACTTTGTAGGTCTGCATTTTAAATGTAAGGAGTAAAAAGAATGTTTTTTTTTTCTGAAATGTAATTGAGTAAAAGTACAAGTATACAAACCTAATAATACTTGAGTAAAGTACAAATCCCCCAAAACAGTACTTAATATTGTAACGGAAGTACAATTACTCAAATACTTTACACCCCTGCTGGTACCTGATATACAAATGCCATAATTCAAGGTTTCTCAGTGCTGGCCTGCAAAGTAATTAAAAAGTGTCTGGGAAAGTACAGATAACAGATAAAGGAGGTACCAGCTCACAGTGAATCTTTGTTCAATTGTAACTGAATTTTGAGTTAAAGACATTCCTGAAGAAGATACCAATGTGCTAGTTTCAGCCAGTTCTAGCCCAAGGTCCCAGCAACTGGCCATGTCTCCCGGAGAAGCCATGTCTGGAACCCAACTCTCGTTGGTGGAGTTTAAAACCATTAGTGGCTTCATGGAAGGTAGAGCAGTCGTCTGGTAATCCGGAGGTTCCCGGTTCGATTCCCGCTCCTCCCGGGCAGTGTGTCGATGTGTCCTTGAGCAAGACACTTAACCCCTAATTGCTCCCGATGAGCAGGTTGGCACCTTGCAACCTCCGCCTGTCGGTGTGTGAATGTGTGAGCGAATGGGTAAAATGTGAGGAACAAATTGTAAAGCGCTTTGGATAAAGCTCCTATATAAATGCAGCCATTTATCATTACACAGTGGGACTTACTGAATTAATGCTTATGTCCTGCTTACTTACTGTCATTATTCTCTCTTTTTTGCTGCATCAATTCTGTACTTTGGTTAATAAAACTTTGTTAAACTTAGTACTTTCCCCGGACAATCCCTTATTTGGAAATTACTTTTCTGTAAATACATTATATTTTAAATGTTGTCCTTAGGGCGGCTGGGTGGCACAGCGGTCTAAGCGCTCGTCACCAACACAAGAGACACCGGTATCGAATCCGGCTGTCAGAGTTGCCTCCGGCAATGAGAGTCCGCGCTGGCAGGTGAAAAGAGGTTGCTGGCTGTCTCCTATGTGACGGAGGAAGCATCTGATAGACTTCAGGACTCCCTAGACCGACCAGTGGGGGGGAACATGCAAGCAATGACCAGGAAGGGGAGGGGGGAATTGGCATAACAACAAAAAATTGGGATGGGAGAAAATCTGAGAAAAACAGGAGAAAAAAAAATGTGTCCTTTAGCTGACGCTTTTATCCAAAGTTCTTTATGACAAGTCAGCAGCAACTCTTTCAGCTGAGTAACAATGTTCATCAAACAGAAACTTGGGCGCTGCAGTGTTGAGTGCATATAGTAGAGACATATTAGTATAGTAGGTAGTAATATAGGCAAGGAAGATTATTTAGTAGAAGGGTGCATGATAGTAGAAGACAGAAGGTTAGTTAAAAAAAATTATTCTTTCATTTCAGATATTGATTGAAGTGTGTTTTAATTCTGGGAAATTAGCTTATTTAACATCTTCCCTGAAGTTAGACAAGAAGATACATACCTTTTTCGTCTCTCTGCATGCATTAGGCTTAGGGAACGCCTGGACCGTTAGCCTAGCTTAGCTTCATCACTGGAAGTAGGTCCTACATCAAGCCTAGTTCCCAACACTGAGCATGCGCGGGCAGGTACTCGTGGCGAGCAGAGAGAGCGTGTGTGTTAAGGCAGAGGAGAGATAGGAGAGGTATTGTATTTGGAGTGTATTTCGTGACTGTTGGGAACTAGGCTTAATGTCACACATCACTCCCATTCTGGTATCCCTGCACTGGCTCCCGGTACACTATAGAATTCACTTCAAAGTCCTCACTTTTACTTTCAGAGCACTCCACGGTCAGGCCCCTATCTACATCACTGAACTCATCCATCCCTACACCAACACCCGCTCACTCAGATCTGCCGATCAGCACCTCCTGGTGATCCCCAGGTCCAGGCTCAAAACAAGGGGTGATCGAGCCTTCGAGGTGACAGCACCAAGGCTCTGGAACGCTCTCCCCCTGGACCTGCGAACTGCCCCCTCTGAAAACTCTTTTAAAAAAACAACTAAAAACACATTTGTTTAGACAAGCTTTTGGTCATACATAGGCACTCTTTCTTGTCCTCACTGTTCCTATAGTTTCTTTTTTTTAATTAGTGATTTTATCTAAATTCTTTTATTCTACTTTTTTATCTGGTTCCACTGTTTTTTAACTGCTGTCTGTTGTTGTTTCTGTTTTTGTTTTTGTTTTTATATACTAAGCTGTAGTGTAAAGCACCCTGTGCATTCGTGCTGTGAAGGGTGCTATATAAATAAAAGTCATCCATTCATTCCTCCCCTGGACGCGTCTACGCGAAGCACAACAAATGTGTTTCCCCGTTCGAGTTTTGCGCTCTGATTGGCCAGGTCATGTGATTGATTGATTGATTGAAAAGTTTATTAACAGATTGCAGAATGGGTACAGTACAGCTCAATACATACAATTGTTAAGGGGATGCACACCAGAGAAAGACTTTCGTCTTGTTTCCATCAGGGTCCCCCATTTTCAATTCATCATATGACACACACGACATACAGATAGACAGTACTGCTACATCTATACATTTATGACATACCAGATTTTCAAATACAGTACTGTTTGTGATACTAAAAAAATCCAGAAAAAGAGTGTATATACATTTGACATAGAAACTGTGCATTGGGGGAGGTTGGGTAGGTGGGGTGGGGCTGTACATTGGAGGTGGGGGGGGGGGGTTGGGTAGGGGGGACACACACTGTACATTGGAATACTGACCTACATTTGACATAGAAACTGTACATTGGAGGAGGTTGGGTAGGTGGGGTTGGGTGGGGCTGTACATTGGAGGGGGGGGGGGGGTTGGGTACATTGGAATACTGACAAAGCCATGCTTGGTCTTTATTGTACAACTGGGTTAGGACATTTGTAGGGGCCAGTTTTGAATTGCAGTCTCCCGTAGGTGTTCTTTGAGAGTGTTTTTGAAGGTGGGTAGTGATTCACATTCCTTTACAGCTTTGGGTAGGGCGTTCCACATTGTTGTGGCATAATTGCGAAACGTGTTTAGTCCCTTGTTTGAGCCGAATCTGGGTTTTACATGATTTGTGGAGCTCCCTCTGGTGTTGTGATCGTGGTATTCACTGACCTTTGGGAAGTATTTTGACATGTACATGGGTACCTTGGTCGTGTAGTGTATCTTGTAGACCAGGCCCATTGCAAGTTGCTGTACTCTGTCGTCTACTCTAAGCCATCCTAGGTTGCCAAAGTGTGCAGGGGTGAGGTGGGTTCTAGGAGTCAGGTCAAGCAGTAGTCTGACTAGTTTGTTTTGAGATGTTTGTAATTTGGTTTTTAGTGCCTTTGAGGTGCTTTGGTACCATGAGGTGCAAGCATAGTCGTAGTACCCTTGAATGAGTGCTCCTGCCAGAGTCTTCAGGGTATTCTTGTTTACCAGGGAGGAGATCCGGTACAAGAATCGAGTTCGTTGATTGACTTTTTTTATTACATTGGATGCCATTTTGTCACAGGAAAGATTAGCCTCTAGGATGGAACCCAGGTAGGTAATTTCATCTTTCCTTGTGACAATATTGTCACCCACTGTAACTGAGAAGCCGTCGGTCTTGCTGAGTTTGTTATTTGAACCGAAGAGAATGGACTCTGTTTTGCCCATGTGTAATGATAGTTTGTTGTCGGCGAGCCATATGCAGATTTTGCCTAGTTCCGAGCTGAGGGTTTTTTCAACCTGTAACTTGTTCCTGTCAGAGACCAGCAGGGCTGAGTCGTCCGCAAACAGGAACAAGTTGCAGTCACAAGCTGACGACATGTCATTTGCATAAATTAGGAACAGTAGTGGTCCTAGTATGCTTCCTTGTGACATGTGCGCCAATCGTGGGACGTCAAGTTCTGCGTCTATTTCCGGGTGTAACAGCCTGCAAACTACCTAACGCCTAGTTTATCACTGGTTAAGCTTAGGCGACTCTTTTGCAGTTGGTTAAGGTTAGAGTTTGGAATCAGGGCAGGCGTTCTATCGCCCTGCTCTAAGACAAACTCTAACCTTAACCAACTTCGAAAGAGTGCCTAAGCTTAACCATCCATATTGATTCCTATCCCCAGTGTGGTAAGGCTTAGATATATATATATATATATCCATAATTATAAGTATGCAGTATCATAACTACATCAAAGATGTAGTTATGATACTGCATACTTATAATTATGGACTTTCATATGAAAATAACTTTAAACAGATAAGTAAAGCAATGGCTTTACACACACAGATAAGGTAGCCTATTTATATTACTTACACACACATCTATCTATATATATATATATATATATATATATACATACATACATATATATATACACATATCCATCCCACTTATTTTATTACATTGTCAATAGTTAAAGAAAAAGGATAAGGACAGCACTCCAAGTTAAAATAATTGTATTGCCACACAGCATCATCATCAATCATCAAACCTTTATTGTCAGACACTTGGTCCATAGATGTCACATACACATAGATGTCACATACACAAAAAACACGTTTATAAAATAGAGTCATACCAGAATTTCCACATTTGTGACTGGTATCTCACAGTGCTTAGCCCAGGATCAGTGAGCAGCTTGATAATGGCATTCTGAGACACATTTATTCTACAGATGAACCTGTACCTCAGTTTTCTCAGGAGTGCCTGGAAAGTGGCCACCCCCGCCTTACAGAACAGTTCACTTCACCCCCGCCTTACAGAACAGTTCACTTCACCCCCGCCTTACAGAACAGTTCACTTCACCCCCGCCTTACAGAACAGTTCACTTCACCCCCGCCTTACAGAACAGTTCACTTCACCCCCGCCTTACAGAACAGTTCACTTCACCCCCGCCTTACAGAACAGTTCACTTCACCCCCGCCTTACAGAACAGTTCACTTCACCCCCGCCTTACAGAACAGTTCACTTCACCCCCGCCTTACAGAACAGTTCACTTCACCCCCGCCTTACAGAACAGTTCACTTCACCCCCGCCTTACAGAACAGTTCACTTCACCCCCGCCTTACAGAACAGTTCACTCCACCCCCGCCTTACAGAACAGTTCACTTCACCCCCGCCTTACAGAACAGTTCACTTGCACTTGTCCATCTGGGCTTTTTCAGCAAGATGCGCATGCAGTGATTATAAGCAACCTGAATTTTATGCACGCTCGCTTTCTTAAACTTTACACACAAGGGGGCCGTATAGATGGGGGCACAGTAAGCCAGAAAGAGTGTGATCTTAACCTCATCAGAACAGGAGTGGAATTTTCGGACCAGCATGTTAGCCTGAATGTATAACACATCACATTTGTGTACCTCTCTTGTGTACCCCTCTTCCACCAGTAGAAAGTAGTAGAAACGGAGTACGACTGAGGAGAGAAACACCAAGTTAACGCTCGTACTCTCTTTGAAAAGGACAGTTTTGGTGAGCTTCTGTCTCATGTTGCCACTCTGTAAGCTCAGAGTATCTAATTTGGCAATGTGGTGCAGCCGTAGCTTGAAAAACAGGGACACAACTAATGTCAACAGCATATGGTGGTGACTGTCAATGCCATGCTGTGTTTCACCGATGTGCTCCCCGAGCAAAAACACATCCTCTGACCCTATCCTCTTGCGCACAATGTAGAGGACTTCCAGCGGTTTGATGGGCTGTGATCGTCTGGAATCAGCTGATGACTATCGAATGACCCACTCTGCTGCCCTGACAACCCTCACCGTGCCTTCAGATGGAATCACTAGGCCTCCATTGTTTCTTAGAGAGAGCAGGTGGTACCTCTTGTCCTGACAAGCAGATGCAGCGTCCGTCACCAGGCTGGCACGGCAGACATCAAGAGCTTGCGGCTCTTTCCCCTCTCTCCAGTGGTTCCCTGTTCCTTTGGCAAAATATATGATACATAAATAATAGTAAGAATTAATAACAGTTTATTTTTTTAAACATTTCAATGTTCACTAATCAATGCTGTGACCCTAAATTCATTTTTACATTCTCCAATTCTCCAACTCAGCATACTTTTAAGAAATTGATCTTAATAGGCTTGTCCCCTTAGAAGGCAAAAATATGTTTTGTGGCTCTGGATGAAAATGGCTGTTTTGATTGTAAGGGTTGCCTAACCCTGTAGTTTCAATGTTCGCACATGTTTATTCATCAACGTGTATGAGTGACAGTATGGATCCATATTGTAATAAATAATCTCATTGAACTTTAGGAATTGTCTCCTAATCATTCTGATATTAATTTACATTCAAACAGCCACCGCTTCTCTTCAGTATTTGAAAAGATGAAGCACCCAGGATAGATGTATAAAACGAGAACCCAAAGAGCAAAATGAGCGTTACTGTCCTGTATCTCACTGATTTCACCCGTATCACTGATTTCACCCGTATCACACTGATTTCACTCGCCTCGCTATATGGTATGATTCACTTTGAATCTGTTGACAAACTATTAGGGTTAACCACTTTAACCTTAACAATAGACTAGGGTAAGATAAGATAAGATATTCCTTTATTGACCCCCTTGGGGAAATGCAGGCATCATAGCAGCGTGGGGGAGGGGGGAGGGGGGAGGGGAGGTACAGGTGGTAGAAGACATACAGGTACAGGTCACAGAATTATAGTACAGTGGAGAAGTAAAAATTAAAATAGAATAAAAAAGCAGTGTAAACAATATACAATATAATTAACTCTGGACATGTGCATATGGGCAACAAGGTGCGAGATGAGGGTATGTATGCCCTCTCAGTTATATTTGCCCTAGAATAAATATAGTTACAATATATAATCTAATACTCCAATAACCTAAATCTAATCTAATATATAATCTAAAAATGCTAAATGCTAAAATGCTCAAAGCTAAATATATGCTGCCCACTGTTGTGGAGCCTGATGGCTGCTGAGATGACTGGCCGAGGCGGTTAGGTGCGATTCACTCTGAATCTGTGGACAAACTATTAGGGTTAACCACTTTAACAATAGACTACTAGGGTGACATCATTTGTATAGCCAGTGTAAATAAATAAACTTGTACTGTTATACTTTAATACTAGATCTGTTTAGTTTAACCCTTTCACTACCACACTACCAAAGGGTTAACCCTTTCACTGCGACAATACAGAAGTTTAACCCTTTCACTGACACATGACAAAGGGTTAACCCCAGTGGTGCAGTCGTGGTCACACCCGGTTACACGCCGTGTTACCAGATCACTGAGGCAGAAGTACGCGCGATCGCGCACGGATGTGTACTCGCGTGTACGCGCACACAAAAATGCGCTGTATCCATTCGTTGTGACTAGTACCCGGCCACCGTTTTACATAACAAAAAGCGCAGGTAGACTAAGTGTCTGGGTGTTGGCTATCTGAATGCATCTCCCCCTTCATTCTGTGTGACACAGGCAGTGGAGGTGAATACTAATGTGGCTCGGAATTCGTGATGGGGGTCTACCTGCTTATGATATTGAATCAAGCGTCTGTGCTGCGCGCGCCAGCTTTCCACGCGCACATTCACACAAATAGAGAGCAAGAAGAGCTTGTATGATAGAAAGATTGCACTTGCGCTTGTGTGTGTGTGTGCGTGTGTGTGTGCGCGTGCGTGTGTGTGTGTATAAATCAGTTCTGTGCGCATGCACGTACCCGCACGTGGCGTGTTACCAGTTCCCATATTACGACTGCACCACTGGTTAACCCTTTACTACCACACTACATACGGTTAACCTCACACCTTTACAGGTTAAACTCACACATTGACAGCACAAACATGTTGAACTCTGGTTCAAACTTTCGACATTCGATCCTTAGAACCAAACTTTCGTAGGTTGTACTTTAGTTTGTATATTGTATAGTGTTGGGACTTATTCCTCTTTTACTTACTCTTTCTACTGTATGAAGCACATTCTCAGGGGCTCATATACAGAACCAAGCATTTCACTGTAATGTACATGTACATTATACGTGACAAATAAAAGCTAACTAACTAAAACTGGCCCTTTTATTTTTTGTAAGTTATTGTTGTGGTGGAATATAGCCAATGACAGTGAACTGTAGAAATGAGAGAGTCAGTTGTAAACACATAGAACATAGTTTAATATCTGTGGTGCTTCCACAGAGATGTGTACGTAACCAGGCAAGTCAATTAGAACAAATTCTTATTTACAATGACGGCCTGGCAACAACAGGACATGAAGGCCAAAGGGGTCAAACACAAACCATGTTCCGCATCATAACCCCGCCCCCCCGGACGAGACAGACAGCAGCAGTCACACGCGTCTTCAGAAAGCCCCGCAGTTTCGAAACCACCAACATGGTTTCACTCCGCGACACGTGAAGACTGGAGTTACAGTTAAGAAGATTGGAGTTACAGTTACCATAATAACACAAGAAGAAGATTGGAGTTACAGTTACCATAATAACGCGATGGACTTTTCCGCAGAAATTGGCTGTAAGGTAAGTGACCGTTATGTCAACAACGATTCTTTGAAATAATAATCATGTGACGTTTAACGGTCCGCTGTATTATCTCCAGATGGTGCCGTTCACCGCTTCAGAGACCTGTATTGTTTATTATTATTATTACTACTACCATGATGTCTGTCTTTACCTCAAACAGAGTGAGCTGCCAAACGCAACCATGCTTGATTTCACAATTGCCTGTCAGGTGAGTTGAGTGACGAGAGGAATCAAACCTGTGCAGCAACTTTGGAGAAATTAATAATAAGAGTTTGAGTTTTCCTGCCCAACTGAAACCACTCTTCCAGCCACATGCAGCACAGCACAGGGTTCACTTCACACAGACTCTTAGTCTTGAGGCGCCAGCAGCATATCTGGTGAATTAATCAGCAGCTGAGTTTAATCATAATATTAATACAAACAAATATTTCCACGCCTCATTTTCCTTTTGGACATTTTCCCTTTGCCACATCGCCACCTAGTGTGTGGCGTGTCATCAATTGAGATGCTTCCAGCTGCAGCCGTTAAATTTACCGTAGTGGCGTGCAGTAATGCGCCTTTTATTTTCCGCCGCCCAGCGCCCAGGTCGCGCGGAAATAGGCTGTCTATTGCCATTCTCTTTGACAAACTCTAACCTTAACCAGCTCCTTAACAACGCCTAAACTTAACCGTTCTAACCTTAACCAACTCCGAAACAATGCCTAACCTTAACCTTAACCTTAACCATGCCTAACCTTAACCATAGAAATTATATTGCCATTCTCTTTGACAAACTCTAACCTTAACCAGCTCCTTAACAGCGCCTAAACTTAACCGTTCTAACCTTAACCAACTCCGAAACAATGCCTAACCTTAACCTTAACCTTAACCATGCCTAACCTTAACCGGCGAAAGAATACACGTTAAAAAAAAATCACGTTAAAAAATATTTTCGATGGGATTCGAACTCGCCAGCAAACGAGCCATAGGATCCACAGCCATGTGGCCTTGCCAATTGAGCTATTGCTAGATACTGAATAAGGGGCGGTGACTTATATATATTGAGCTCCGCTCGTGTCGAACCAAGGCGGGATCTCATGCGCATGCGCGGGCACCTCGCGCGAGCACGCCGGCGCACGCACGCACCTGAGCGAGCACGCCGCCGCCGGTGCACGCACGGTAGCATTTGTCTGAAAAGAAGGGCGCTTTACCGCACTGGCGTGCGGTGACGAATGCGGAAGCATTTTTGCACTGTTTGCTTGGCATTAAGGAAAACGCGCCCCGCACATACAAGCCCCGCACATAGCAACCCCTCGCTTCCATTGGCTGATTTTGGTCACGTGATTTTGGGTCACGTTGCACGTTGCACTGCGGGATTGATTGATTGATTGATTGATTGAAAACTTTATTAACAGATTGCCGTATGATTTGGGTCACGTTGCACTGCGGGATTGATTGATTGATTCATTGATTCATTGATTGATTGATTGATTGAAAACTTTATTAACAGATTGATTGATTGATTGAAAACTTTATTAACAGATTGCCGAATGGGTACACGTGACCACAGGCCCTGATTGATTGATTGAAAACTTTATTAACAGATTGTAGAATGGGTACACGTGACCTGACCGATTGATTGATTGATTGATTGATTGAAAACTTTATTATCAGATTGCAGAATGGGTACAGTGACCGATTGATTGATTGATTGATTGAAAACTTTATTAACAGATTGCAGAATGCAGTACAGCTCAATACACACAATTGTTAAGGGGATGCAGACCATGCAGTACTGTTACATTTGTGACATACAGTAAATATATACAAGGGGGAGGGAACTGTACATTTATGATGAATTGAAAATGGGGGACCCTGATGTAAACAAGACGGAAGTCTTTCTCTGGTCTGCATCCCCTTAACAATTGTGTGTATTGAGCTGTACTGCAGATATATTTCAATTGCCTTACTTATTTACATAAGTATTATAGGCCTACAGCAGTATTGTACAGACAGTCTGTGTGAAGTCTGTGTGGTTATCCAGCTGCACAAAGGCAGAGCAAGAGGCTCTACAGAGGGTGGTGAAGGCGGCAGGCAGGATTGTCGGGACTCCTCTATCAAACATCACCTCCGTCTTCACCTCCCACTGCCTCCACCACTCCAAGTGTATCATCAAGGACCAGTCTCACCCAGCACATCACCTCTTTCAGCTCCTTCCCTCAGGGAGGAGATACCGGTCCATACATGCCAAGAGTTAAAGATTTAAGAACAGCTTTTTCCCCCAAGCAGTCAGACTGTTAAACGCTCATTGACTGTCCCCTCACGTGCACCATGCACTTACCTGGACTTGATAATCACTGTTACCACTCATCATGCACTTTATTTAAAATATTCTGTTATGTACAGTGTTATATGTGTTTCATGTATGTATATATTGTACTACGGTCTGTGGGAGCTCCCCTGAAATTTCACTCACGGTCATATAAGAGTTTTAATGTAGAAGGTTTTATTAATGAAATGTTGGGTATAAACTGGGAGGAGGTATGTTGTGAGGATGACCCAGAGGTTGCACTGGACTTATTTATGTCAGAAACAAATCAGCCCCATGGATAGATAGTAGCTTTTAATGAATTTTAATGAATGAGAGAGACATACTGTAGCCAAAAAAGCATCAGTGTGTTCCAGTTCTGCAGATGACAGACAAAAGTACCGTTCCTTACGTAATCAAGTCACAAAGTTAAATAAGGTGAGAAAAAGGGAATATTTTAAACCATGGTTATATGATGTGAGAAATGATGGTAAAAATCTATGGAATGTTTTAAATCAAATTATGGGTAGAAAATCCAATGTCTGTACACCTTTTGTTGAGTCATATGGAATTGTCCTAACCAAACCATGTGATATTGCCAACCATTTTAATGATTTTTATGCAAGTAAGATATCTCAGCTCAGGCAGGGAATGCACATCTCAAACAATACAAAATCAAATGACATAATTAAGAATATCATAATGAAAGATAAAGGGTGTACATTTGATTTTCAACAGGTTGAGGTTAGTGATATTGAAAGGTTACTCCAGGCTCTGCAACCTCTGGGTCATCCTCACAACATACCTCCTCCCAGTTTATACCCAACATTTCATTAATAAAACCTTCTACATTAAAACTCTTATATGACCGTGAGTGAAATTTCAGGGGAGCTCCCACAGACCGTAGTACAATATATACATACATGAAACACATATAACACTGTACATAACAGAATATTTTAAATAAAGTGCATGATGAGTGGTAACAGTGATTATCAAGTCCAGGTAAGTGCATGGTGCACGTGAGGGGACAGTCAATGAGCGTTTAACAGTCTGACTGCTTGGGGGAAAAAGCTGTTCTTAAATCTTTAACTCTTGGCATGTATGGACCGGTATCTCCTCCCTGAGGGAAGGAGCTGAAAGAGGTGATGTGCTGGGTGAGACTGGTCCTTGATGATACACTTGGAGCGGTGGAGGCAGCGGGAGGTGAAGACGGAGGTGATGTTTGATAGAGGAGTCCCGACAATCCTGCCTGCCGCCTTCACCACCCTCTGTAGAGCCTCTTGCTCTGCCTTTGTGCAGCTGGATAACCACACAGACTTCACACAGACTGTCTGTACAATACTGCTGTAGGCCTATAATACTTATGTAAATAAGTAAGGCAATTGAAATATATCTGCAGTACAGCTCAATACACACAATTGTTAAGGGGATGCAGACCAGAGAAAGACTTCCGTCTTGTTTACATCAGGGTCCCCCATTTTCAATTCATCATAAATGTACAGTTCCCTCCCCCTTGTATATATTTACTGTATGTCACAAATGTAACAGTACTGCATGGTCTGCATCCCCTTAACAATTGTGTGTATTGAGCTGTACTGCATTCTGCAATCTGTTAATAAAGTTTTCAATCAATAAATCAATCAATCAATCAATCAATCAATCGGTCACTGTACCCATTCTGCAATCTGTTAATAAAGTTTTCAATCAATCAATCAATCAATCAATCAATCAATCGGTCAGGTCACGTGTACCCATTCTACAATCTGTTAATAAAGTTTTCAATCAATCAATCAGGGCCTGTGGTCACGTGTACCCATTCGGCAATCTGTTAATAAAGTTTTCAATCAATCAATCAATCTGTTAATAAAGTTATCAATCAATCAATGAATCAATCAATCAATCAATCAATCAATCAATCAATCCCGCAGTGCAACGTGACCCAAATCATACGGCAATCTGTTAATAAAGTTTTCAATCAATCAATCAATCAATCCCGCAGTGCAACGTGCAACGTGACCCAAAATCACGTGACCAAAATCAGCCAATGGAAGCGAGGGGTTGCTATGTGCGGGGCTTGTATGTGCGGGGCTTGTAAGCGCTGGTCTGAACGGCTGCAGCTGGATACTATTGACTATTGCATCAATTTGGCCCAAAGCTAGTGAAGACTGCCCTCTGCACTTCTTTTTATTTTATTTAAAAAAAATATATAATCCGTATTTTATTGACACACTTTGATTGATTGATTGAACATTTTATTAACGGATTGCAGAATGGGTACAATACATTACGGCTCAATACACACAATTGTTAAGGGGATGCAGACCAGAGAAAGACTTTCGTCTTGTTTACATCATGGTCCCCCATTTTCAATTCATCATAACATATATGACATACAGGTAGACAGTACTGTTGCATCTAGACATTTATGACATACCAGATCTACAAATATACATTACTGTTACTATTTATGGGTACAAAAGGAGTATAAGAAGAGAGTACATTTGAGGGGGAAGAAACTATACATTGGAGAAGGTTTGAGTAGTTTAACATGATTTGTGGAGCTCCCTCTGGTGTTGTGGTCGTGGTATTCACTGACCTTTGGGAAGTATTTTGACATGTACATGGGTACCTTGGTCGTGTAGTGTATCTTGTAGACCAGGCCCATTGCAAGTTGCTGTACTCTGTCGTCTACTCTAAGCCATCCTAGGTTGTCAAAATGGGCAGGGGTAAGGTGGGTTTTAGGAGTAAGGTCAAACAGTAGTCTGACCAGTTTGTTTTGTGATGTTTGTAATCTTGTTTTTAGTGCCTTTGAGGTGCTTTGGTACCATGAGGTGCACGCATAGTCTTACCCTTGAATGAGTGCTCCTGCTAGAGTCTTCACTGTATGCCGTGACAAATAAAACTCTTGACTTGACTTGAGGAAATTCTTGTTTAGTTTACCAGAGAGGAGATCTGGTACAAGAATCTTGTTTGTTTGGTTGACTTAGGAGGTCGTGGTCAGGGACTACACTACAGCCCCCTCAGCATCGACGGGACACCGGTTGAGAGAGTGAAACGTTTTAAGTACCTCGGAGCCCACATATCCGAGGACTTGACATGGACCACACACATTGACAGTGTTGTGAAGAAGGCACGACAACGCCTCTACTTCCTCAGGCGCCTAAGGAAGTTCCAAGTCAGTCAGAAGATCCTTAAGAACTTCTACTCATGTACAATAGAGAGCATCCTGACTGGCAACATCACATTCTGGTTTGGGAATAGCACTGCGCAAGACCGAAGCAGACTACAGAGAGTGACACGTTCAGCCAAACGCACAATTGGAGGGGGGCTTCCCACCCTCCAGAACATTTACAACAAGCGGTGCAGGGGTAAGGCTAAGAGAATCATCAAGGACTCCAGCCACCCAAACAACTGCCTCTTTGAACTGCTGCGGTCAGGCAAGCGATACCGGAGTCTCATGGCGAGCACAGAAAGACTCAGAAGAAGCTTCTATCCCCAGGCCATCAGGCTGCTCAACGAACAATAAACACTATGCAACAACCATCAAATGCACACAGCACACACATCCACACGCACACACTCACTTTAAACAAACAACACACTGCAGCACCCACTCTCCACACTTTAGAACACCTAAACACACTTTATATTTATTGGTAAAGGATTTGCACTACAACCCGTACACCTTACTGCAGGGTTCGAAATTAACCGGGGCTTGGGGCATAATGCCCTTGAAAATGGACAAAATGCCCTTGAAAATCAGTTAAGGGGGGCACAAAATGCCCCCGACAGTTTACTAATTATATATATATATATTTATCCGGTAATGGCGCGTCTGTGTATCGTACGGTTCAGATGACGCGCAAATAAAAAAAAATTCATTTGGCGGAGGTGAGCACTGGCTGCTGCTGCTGCAGCTGAGCCAGGTGCTAGTCAGTTTGTGTACAAATGGCAAGCACAATCTAAATCAGTCTTCATTACGACTTTAAAAACATAGCCATTAACATTACATAGGCATACACACATCTTGCCATAGCGTTAGCAGTTTGTACAACACAACGCACGTTTTAACTATAGAATCAGCCAGCGAGGTAATACAGTCAACGAAATGTTACCGTAGCTACTAGCTAGCAGAGGAGGAAATGGGAGTCTGAGAGGCGGGGTGTTTAAAGACAATGATAGGCGTTTATTCAACATCCAAGAAGGCTAACATACAACTGTGTTTTACTAACTCCAACCGGGACTATTGCCGCTTTCCCACTGCATGCCATCACCTCCTAACGTTACCGGAGCTACCGGAGCTGATAATAACATTGCCTGAGCTGAAGGTGCGTGACACTAAAATGTCCGTGGGGACCCGGCGCCAACCCATAGATGGTTCCAACTCACCGAATTACGTAATCCACCACAGTTGCACTCAATATTTAAATAATGTTAGTCTAAATAAATGTAGACAGATAATTTCAAGCAGAACACGAATCTTTCCATTACGAACTGACAACCAGGGAATTTAAACATGGTTGACATTGTTTTTTTGTGTTTATATTAAAGAAAGGAAAGTCTAGTGCTGGCTGAGCATATTGTTTGTTTGCACTAAGTTAATACTACAAATGTAGCCTATATTTTTCAGTCAGTTCGGTCTTTGTGTGCCAAACATTATTTAAGGCTGTAAACACTGTAACACTGTAAACTTTTTTATTTTTTTTTAATAAATGAGAAGCATGTTTAGATTTGAGTGTTACATTTTTTTTATAAACATTTACGTATATCGAACCGAACTGAAAACCGTGACCCCAAAACCGTGATACGAACCGAACCGTCCATTTTGTGAACTGTCCCACCCCTAAAATCAATTAAGGGGGGCAAAAAAAGCCCTTGAAAAAAAATTTTAATTTCTAACCCTGCCTTACTGTAAATTGTACCTAAATTGTACCTCATCCAATTCCTGCTTTGCACTATATAGTATTGTATATTAGTACATTGCATAGTATATTGTATTGTATGGTAACTCAGTTACTTCTATTCTGCATCGAACATTGTACATATGTCTATACTGAACACTGACTTCTATTTTTACTTCTATTTTTAACATGCTATACTATTTTATTTCATACTTATCTTGTCTAGCACAGTCTCTGGAGCGTAACAGTAAGAAGCATTTTGTATAAAAGTATTCTGTACTTGTATGACAACTATTAAAGAAACTTGAAACATGAAGGCAAGCAAATCAAAAGATACACATTAGCAATAGCAGTAAAGCTCACCTGGACAAGATATTCACTGCACTCATCACTATATTTATGCATCTCATATCCTACACAATTACACTCCGCCAGTAAAAAAAAAATCATTGCATTACAATCAGCCGCTTGCTGTCCTGCTCTCCAGACATCGGCCGCTGACAGTCCCACACACACTGACATGTCTCATAATAGTCTTCATAACAGGGTTGTTATCTGAGAGTCCCACAGCCCACACACACACTGACATGTCTCATATTAGTCTTCATAACAGGGTTGTGTTATCCAGGAGCAAGCTCATGATCTTTTCACATTATCTATGTATCTCCGATATTCTCCCCACTTCTCCACACATTGAGCGGTATTGATTGAGTTAAATGATATTTGTTCATATGAGGCACCTTTTGCCAGTTCTGTGAACCATTCCTGAAAAGAGGGCTCCCCAGGGTTCAATCCCTACCAGATCCCCTTCCAAGACACCCCTCGATAAAGCACGTCATGACAGAAGGAAAATACAAACAGCCCACGCGCCGCTCACACCGCCATGCATGGTGATGGGAATGCGGGGGTGTCATGACATTTTGGGGAAAGGTGGGGGAGGGTTTGTTGGTGTTAAGAATGAGGGATGGGGGTAGGATGGAAAGGATGGGTGAGGGAGATCAAAGAGAGGTGGGGGAAGGGAGTTTTATCTTCACAGACTCACAGAGGCTCCACTTCTACCTATGCCTGAGTTGTAAATATTGCCAGAAGCAACTTCTGGAGAGATTATATTCTTGTGCCATTTTATTTAACCTTTATTTGACCAGGTAGTCACTTGAGATCAATGATCTCTTTTTCTAGCAAGACCCTGGGCCCTGTTCCTCGTACGTGGCTAACTGAGTTAGCCAGATACTTTTCAGGATAACTTGACATAAGTCAGGCTTTTCGGTTTCACGAAGCAAGTTTGGCTAAATCACTATGGCAACAGATTGAAAATGTTTATCCTGCTCCAGCGCAGGTTTACTTGAGTTAGCTGGATAAACTGGCCACTCCCTCGCAAAAAATGGCAGCTCCCTTCCTCAGAGATCCCATTATAGTTATACCATTCTGAATAATGTTTTTGTGCTTAGTTTTTCTTGAGGGGTCGCGAGCACCCGCGGGGGGGGGGGGGGGGGGGGGTCGCGAGATGATTTCCAGAATGTATTGATTTCATAGAATGTGTGAAATAGGCCTATAATTAAAAACAATTAAAATAATTAATAACGGAGCATTGCAAATGTGAATCCCGCTGGGATATTTTTAATGAATGAAACTTGGATCCAAGGTTATTGTGAAAAGCATACCGGGCGTTTGGCTCTGCTCCGTTTCATATACTCTGCAAGCATAAATTGAAGCGTCTTTACGCGTGGATTGTGGATGTGAATTATGAGGAATCTCAATCTGTGGATTGTTGAATTGTATCACTGTCACACGTTATTGTGATATTGTAACTGGGATTAAAATGTCTGATGAGATGCGCAGTTTGACGGACTTGATGACGTGGACGTGGGAAAAGTGAACGAGCAATCGCAAGCCTTTGATGTTTTGATAAATTAATTTGGGAAAATGCATCATCCTGTTCAAGCACTGTTATCTTTTTTTTGTGATACAATTTTTTAAGCATGAAACAACACAGTTCACAACATAATAACAATAATACAATCCATACAACAATAATAATACATAAAGAGACACCAAAAACATCGACTCAACACTACAATGACTAGACAATAAATAAAATTGATTGTACGATTAACACCCCAAGCCCCTCCCTCACCACCCATCACAGCCACGGTCCCCCACCCTCGAGAGCCCCAAGTCCGGTACCCCGGCGAGTCAGAGCATCATGCCTCTTTAACACCCCGACCCACCGAGGGCCAGAACCAAGGGCCCCCCCCACCCCTAGCCCTTGACACTCCGACTAGGGATGCCCCGATCGATCGATCTTTTTTTTGTATTTCGGGGGCACTGAATTTTTATGATAAACGGTTATTAAACATCCTTATCATTTAAAAAATACAACTCAATTAATGACCAAACAGTTAACTTAATTTTATTATTTTATTCACATTCACAACACAGCTCATATTGTGAATACATATAAAACCAACCTACAAGAGATAAGCATACTGCAAAAAAAAATAGCTATAAGGGTTGTACATCATGCTTGCTCATTATAGAGATCATACCAATTGTTTTTGTTAAAAGTCAAAATCTGAAATTGAAAGATTTGGTTAAATTTAATTAAACAGATGTAACAGCCTGAACAACAGAGAGGTAACAGCCTGAACAACATAGAGGTAACAGCCTTAAATAATTAATAAATCAAATCAAATCAAGAGTATGAGGCATCTTGGGGGCCATAAGGCTTAATGTTGGGCCTCCTCGCCCTATCTCCTGCCTTGAACCACTTCGCAATGGCAGGCTCCAAGTTCATCTCCCCCTCAGGTGGGCCCTCAAGGTAAATGACCATCAAATGGTCTAGTGTGGATGTCTCCAGCCTGTTTCGCCAGTCATTTTTAACCCGGTTCATGAGGGAAAAAGATCTCTCCACTTTGGCTGTTGCCAGTGGAAGAACCTCGATTATTTCGAAGAGGTGAATGATATTTTTGAACTCCTCTTTCCAGGTTCCAAACAACCTTGACCGCCAGTTGCCCTGTGCGTATTTTTTCAGCACTTTTTTTTTTAGCCGTGCCCACTCAGCCATTGCTGTGTTGATCTCACAGCCTTTCGGGGTTACGATATCTTTGAAATGCTGGAGTAAAAGCCATACTTCATCATCTCCATAGCCAGCTAGGTCCTGGTCCTCTGGCCAGTTGCTGGGATCCACTGTGCACATGGCACTCAGTACCTTGCCTGAGAATGTGGCAAACCTTTCCTCCAGACGACATAGGACTGGCTCGATCAGCGCCTCAAGGGAGTCATCAAATGCAACTTTTTGTTCTGGGTTAGTTAATTGAACTCCCCTGTATGCTCCCATTCTGCACTCCCCTCTCACTGATCTCTAAAGAATGACATCCTCAAGGCATGTAGATTTATAATATTTTAACTTAAAACTAGGCTACTTTTGCGTATACAGTCATTAATATATTCCAAATAAAATAAGTCCCTCGAGACTCCGTGCTGCTGCTGACTTGAAATCAAATAGGTGTGGGCAGTCGGCCCGACATTAATAGAATAGAATAGAAATACTTTTATTATCCCGTGGGAAATTTGACACTGCAAATCGCTCAACATTTAAACATTTAGACAGGACAGGTCACGAATGAGAATAATAACACAAATCAATCAAGTTGCCTAGGATAAGAGTAGAGTAAAATAGAATAAAAATAAAATAAAATATACAGAAATAAATAGTTAAAATATACTGAGCATGGGGGAAGGGGGAGGGTACAGGTAGTAAAAAAACAACACAGCAGTGTAAACAATTTGGTCAATATAATTTATCTATCTAACTAAATGAAATATATATTCACAGTGTCACTTAAGGTGCAGTATGCTTTAGGTAGTGTATTGTCCTCCTTGGGTTCCTATTAGTCCAAGGTCAATATCTGGCAGCCGTCGCTGCTAGGGATGCCCCGATCACGTTTTTTGCCACCGATACCGATCACCGATCGTCGTGAGCCATATCGGCCGATACCGATCCGATACCGATAATTTTTGATTAAAAAGAAATTAAAAATTATTTTATATAAATTTTTTTTTTTTTTTTTTTTTTTTTATAAAATATATATATTATATAATTATACTTGTACTTGTAGTTGTATTATCTGCGAGACATCGCCACCACGCAACAAGTCAAAATGCTCGCTATCTGCAAACAGCTCCACTGTCTGTGTGTATACTGCTTTGGTCAATTCAGCTGCCCTCAGCCCAGTCAGAGCGAGTTCAACTTACTAACAGGGTGAAGCATTAGGCTAAGTTTCCATTTGTCCCTCCCTCAATGATATGTTATTTTCGTTATCATTATGTAAACAAATGCACATATGGATTGCTTGCTGCAACGTTTCTGAATGAATTGAAGCATTAATAAATAATACGCAGAGAATTTAATTAGATGAACATTTGTTTTTAATTAGTATAATAATAATAATAATAATAATAATAATAATAATATTAAGCAACTGCAACAATTACACATATATAAATATAATATAACTGGCTGCAAAAACAATTTGCGTTAATAGGCTAAAACAGTGCAAAAGGCAATATGCCTGGGGGCTATAGGCTTCTAAAACAAGGCCCGAAAGAGACCTTAGCCTAAATACGCCGCAACAATTACAAATAAATAATAAAATATAACAATATAACGGGCTGCAAAAACAATTAGCCTATTTAGGCAAAACAGTGCAAAAGGCAATATGCCTGGGGGCTATAGGCTTCTAAAACAAGGCCCGAAAGAGACCTTAGCCTATAGACTAAATGCCTATGGCGTGTTATTTATTAAGCATCATTGGCAGATTCTTTTTAATAAAGAGGAGCATCTCTGCCTTTTCGGACGTAATCCTGTTCCGGTGTTCATCCACGATGTTGGATGCAGCGCTGAACAAGCGCTCACTATCCACACTTGTGCAGGGCGCAGAGAGGTAAGCTCTTGCCACAGTGGCGAGGGCAGGGAAGCGATCCCTGTTTGCTTTCCAGTACGCCAGTGGCTGTGCACTCCGAGAGATGGGTGGCTCTGCCAGGTAAAGATTCAGCTGTGACGCAGCCGCGCTCTCGTCGTTGGCCTGCTGCTGC
This sequence comes from Notolepis coatsorum, assembly GCF_963971535.1. Classification (NCBI taxonomy): domain Eukaryota; kingdom Metazoa; phylum Chordata; class Actinopteri; order Aulopiformes; family Paralepididae; genus Notolepis; species Notolepis coatsorum. The sequence continues at coordinate 98,595,342 of NC_140168.1, forward strand.
GGGGTTTCTTCAGCCATAATTTCGCCAAACATAGACGACAAGGAACCTGGTCGTGGCACCTTCTCGGCTGGCTCGCCTGTGTCGCTGGCTCCGGGTGCTGGGTCGGGGCCCGTCTGTAAGGCCAGCAGACGCAAAAGCAGTCCCCGTGTCTGTGCCTTGAGCTCTTCGGAATAAAATCGGTCCTTGTATCTTTTATTTAAAACAAAGAAAACATCACATTAATTTAGCATGGCATTCGTTCTTTTATACGATGCAGCATAAGACTGTCATAGTTAATAATATGATAATAATAAATAATAGAAATAATATGTTTGTTAGGCTAATCTAAAATAGATTAATATTAATAACATTTTGTTAATTATATTTTTGCTAAATGTATTCTGGCTAAATCACCTTGGGTCTATGATGGTTGCCAAACTGTAGAGGGGCTCTGTTTCGATGTCTGCGAATCTGCGGGTTACAGCTTCCAGCAGTGTGGCTTTTGTCGTCTTCACGCCATGATCTGACGCCACATCTCTGCCCAGGACACGTTTTAAAGCCATGATACAAGGTATGACATCATCTCTGCCCAGGAAACGTTTTAAAGCCATGACACAAGGTATGACATCGGCGGCAGATGCGGAGGATGAACTAATTTCCTTGGTGAGCTCTTCAAACGGTGCCAGAATGGACCGCATGTTTTCTATCAGTCCCCACTGGTTGGCAGTGAATATAGCGGGTAGTTCGAAGTCTGCTGCATAAGCACCCAGTGCCCGTTTTTGCCCAAGGAGACTTTGGAGCATATAATATGTGCTGTTCCATCTGGTGCTGACATCCTGCTGCAACCTTTTGATAGGCTGGCCGAGTTGCGTCTGCACACTCTGCAGTCTAGAATAAGCCAGGCAGGAGTGCTTGAAGTGGCCCACGATGCGTCTCCCTGTAGCTGTGATGTCAATTATGCTCCGCTGTGACAGCACTCCATCGTGGACAGCCAGCTGAAGCGTGTGGGCCATACACCCCAAATGTGGCAGTCCCGCGTCTGTCATGCATTTGATCATGTTGCGGGCGTTATCTCGCAGTATGACGTGAATCTTCTCCCTTGGAATATTCCACGTTTCAAACATATTCTCAAACGCGGTTGCCAGCGCTGCAGCGGTGTGGGAGCCTGAAAACTCCTGTGAATGCAGGACAGCTTTACGCAGTTGGAACTCTGCGTCAACCCACTGAGCTGTCAAACTCAGCATTGACATGGGGCTGACATCAGAGCTCCAAATGTCACTCGTAAAGCTGATTGAAGACACGTCTTCTTTCATGAGGCTGTCCACGTGCGCAAACACTGCCTGGTAGAGCTCAGGTAGCGCAACATCTGTAAAATACGTGCGCCCCGGGACAGTGTAGCGCGGCTCAATGTGAGAGAGTAGCCGTCGGAATCCTGTGTTTTCGACTACACTTAATGGCTGGTCGTCGAGCCCTATGAATTCCATGACTTTGCGTGTTATTGCCTTGGCCTTCTGAGTCCCACTGCCATACGCAGATGTGCTTACCATGGTGGTCTGCGTCAGCGCGCGCTTTGGTGGAGGCTCGGCTGCCTTTTTTTTTTTACTCGCCTCGATGAATTCTCCATGCTCCGCTAAGTGCTGAGTCTTCAAATGTCGAATTAAATTCGTTGTGTTGAAACTCTTGACAATGTTTCCCCCACGAGGTATTTTATTCTGGCATACATTGCAGATGGCAATTGTTACATCAGTCTCAGAAACCGTGAAATAGTTCCACACCACCGACATGTTTACAGGTGAGAAAATGCGACAATGAACACTGCCTCGTGTTTTTCGAGCGGTCGGCGGAGAATTGGCTCATGCTTTCCACGTCATCGATCGGGGTCTGTGATCGGCGAATATGAATAATTATCGGAATTCCCCGATCGCATATTTATACTAATTATCGGCCGATAACGATCGGTGGCCGATTGATCGGGGCATCCCTAGTCGCTGCCCCCTGTTTTGGAGCCTGGAGGCCGATAGTCGCGGCCTCCTGCCACTATTGAGCTGCCGCTCTGTGCTCAGTGATGCAGTGAGGCACAGTGATGCATTGTATAGTCTGATGGCTGTTGGAATGAAGGACTTCCTGTGCCGTTCAGTGCTGCATTTGGGTAGTGTGAGCCTGGCACTGAACCTGCTCCTCATGTCCACCAAGTCTGTGTATATTGGGTGGGTGGGGTTTTCCCTGATGGCCTGGAGCTTAGCAAGGCTCCTCCTCTCCGCCACCCTCGCTAGAGAGTCCAGCTCCACCCCAACCACGCTGCTGGCCTTCCTGACCAGCTTATCCAGCCTGGTTGTGTCCACTGCTCTCAGTCCGCTGCCCCAGCAGGTCACAGCGTACAAGAAGGCTCCCGCCATCACCGACTCATAGAACATCCTCAACATCCTTGTACAGACATTGAAGGATCTCAGCCTTCTGAGGAAGTAGAGTCGGCTCTGGCCCTTCTTGTATAGTGCCTCTGCATGTTTTGACCCGTTCAGTTTGTTGTCGATGTGCACACCGAGGTATTTGTACACCTCCACCATGTCCACATCAACTCACCTGATGGAAACGGGGGTCACAGGTGCACTCCTCCTCCTCCTCAGCTCCACAACCAGTTCCTTGGTCTTCGCCACATTTAGCTGCAGGTGGTTTTTATTGCACCATGTGACAAAGTCCACTACCAGTTCCCGGTATTCCCTCTTGTCACCGTCCTTTATACATCCCACTATCGCAGAGTCATCAGAAAACTTCTGAAGGTGGCAGGACTCTGACCGATAGTGGAAGTCGTTGGTGTAGACAGTGAAGAGGAAGGGAGAGAGGACTGTCCCCTGCGGGGCCCCGGTGTTGCTGACCAGTCTGTCTGACACACAGCTCCGTAGGCGCACGTACTGTGGTCTGCCCGTCAGATAGTCCACAAGCCAGGACACCAGGGGGGCCTCTACTTGCATCGCCTCCAACTTCTCACCCAGTAGCCCAGGCCTTATGGTATCAAAAGCACTGTAGAAGTCAAAGAACATGACTCTCACAGTGCTCCCAGGCTTGTCTAGGTGAGTGTAGGCTCGGTTCAGCAGGTAGATGACAGCATCCTCTAACAGCAGTCTGTTTATAATCACATTTTTATGAGCTAACGAATTCCGTTTTATTGGATATTTGTATTAATTATATCAAGCGAAGAACTGAGAAATTTGGCAGAGAGATGGCAACATTATCGTGGGGTTCAACGTTGCATGATCGCTGAAACCAATGACAATCTCCGCCTCCCAACGAAGCGATAAACTCACTTATTTTCACAGGACATTATGACCGGAGATATTGAAATATGTCGGACTTCAACAGATTTCCCCCGGTAAAAAATATATAATATATAAATATATATATATATAATTAGTAAACTGTCTGGGGCATTTTGTGCCCTCCTTAACTGATTTTCGAGAGCATTTAGTCAATTTTCACGGGCATTTTGCCCCAAGCCCCCGTTAATTTCGAACCCTGGCCTCCGGCAATAGTCTGCTCTAGTCTAGTCAGGGAACAAACTTAACTTTTTTACTTACCAGCCATTTGGCTGGTAGATTTTTAAAAGTACCAGCCGGGCAGATTTTTTACTAGCTAAAAATTATAAATAGCCTTTTAGTATATCGCCATGTGTTATTATTACATATAATACTCTCGTATGCTATTTTCAATTAATATCATAAACAACATAAGGAATATTAGCATAATTTTGAGTGGACTGAAGGAATGAGTCGGCGTTAATAGTTTTAAATGCAAATAATTTATTGAAACATAGAAGTGGGGTCGGGACACAGTCTAGGGATGGGTACCGAATTCGGTACTTTTGAGGTACCGAACCGAAACACGTCGGTACTACCGAGTATCGAATCAAGTGAGAAACCAAAAAAAATAAAAGTTTTATAAATATTTTTTTTACTTTTTTTTTTATTACTTTTTTACTTTTTTCTTTTCATGTCAACGTTCACACGCACAATATATGCTAACCTAGGATTTGACTTGATTCAACAACAAAGCAGTCGGAGCAATGACAAGCCGAAAACTGTCGAAATTGTAGTTATTTGAAATTTGGATTCTTTTTTTTACGACTGAGGTAGGTAAATTAAATTTCTTGAGACTAAAGTACCGAAAAAAGGTACCGTTGGGTACCGGTATCGATTCACAGGTATCGGTTCAAATGTGAAAGGTACCCATCCCTAGGACACACACACACACACTGTGTTTCAACTCACCACCCCTGCATCATATTGTAGTCTGTCTTCAAACTTCCACTCCTCTCAAAATTTTTTATATTTGAATATCAACATTATCTGTCTATCCTCCTCAGTAATCCTCAGTTTACTATAATATACTCCTGTCCTGAGTCCTGACTAGTGACTCCGTCGTCTTTCCAAACGCACGCGCACACACACACACACACACACACACAGGGAAGGGGAGAGTGCCCCCCCCCCCCCATTTCCCTTTCCTCAGTGCTGTTTATGGCTCTGTCTCGTCTGATCATCAGGATTAGCTTGTTAGCTTACGTTGTAGTGATTGGTACATAAACATAAACGTTAATTTCGGGCGATGTGGGCATAAAGGAATGGTGACGGTGCAAAGCATGTAGCTGCATTGAACTCGTTGTGAGAAGAAAAAACAGACTTATTTCGCGTCTGTAGGCGCACTGCTGTGTTAACGCTGCTCTGTTTAACGCTGCTGCTCTGTTTTTTTTTTTTTTTTTAACTTTGACCAGTCACCTGGTTCTTTTAGCGTTTATCGCTTTTTTCTTCGCATTCATACTTGGTCAAGTTCGACCGACAGAAGCAGGCTGAAAGGGTTCAGATGGGGGGGAAAGACACTCTGGGAAAGGCACGGCTGCCGTCCGGGATTCGAACGCGCTCAGCCCCAGATCCGCGCGAGCGCGGTTGTCCACGGCGCTGAAATAGCACTCGCGGTACGTGGTGAGCTACTGGAGCTCCCCCTGCTGCTCTGTTTTCAAGAAACAACACGGACTGGGCGGATATCATATGACTCGCGGAGTTGCTAAGGGTTTTTCAAAATAAGAGTATCATATGAACCTGAACGTTGCTAGCTGCCGGAGCCCAGATATTATGACTGGAGCTGCGCTTGGGGCGGCAATGAGACCCGCACAGGATTTTCAAAATAAGAGTATCGATATGAACTACACGCCAGCTGGCGGGCAGACTATTATTTGTAGACGCCAGACGGTAAATCTACACGCATTTGGCGATGGGCGTCTAGTTATTTTGTTCCCTGAGTCTAGTGCATGCAACCTCTGTGAGCTAACGTTAGCTACCTAGCTAATACTGTTTAAACAAAACGACCCAGTCAACTATTCACTTTTAGTTTAATACATGAGGCATTGTCTAACGGTATCTAGCTGGCTAGCTACTGATGGCTCCTGATATCAACAAATGCTCCAGCAATAGTCGAGTGCATGATACCTCCGTTAGCTAGGCAGCTCACATTAGCGCACGTTAGCTCACTGTTTACACGAAATGACCCAGTAAACTAGTCAGGGTTTCCGTTAGAAAAAATTGTTGCGGTCTCCGTGACCTGCAAGATTTCAATCTACCGGACAAATGAGATTAATTCCGGTCATAGTTTATTGAGCTTTAAAACAATTGATAGGCAGGCTATATAAAGAATGTCATCCTCAAGGCATGTAGATTTATAATATTATTACTTAAAACTAGGCTACTTTTGCGTATACAGTCATTAATATATTCCAAATAAAATAAGTCCCTCGATACTCCGTGCTGCTGCTGACTTGAAATAAAATAGACCGCGTATGTGGGCAGTCGGTCCGACACTAAACAGCAGTCTGTTATAATCACATTTTTATGAGCTAACGAATTCCGTTATATTGGACATTTGTATTAATTATATCAAGCGAAGAACTGAGAAAGCAGAGAGACGGCAACATTATCGTGGTTTGCGTGACGACTCTCTCCACCTCGCAACGACTTATTTGCAAAGAGTATGGCGCTGCAGAGCAGCTCATTTAGCTGTTATTGGCTCTTTTCTGGGAACCGCACAGCAGCGCCCCCCACCCAACATTGGCTGAAAATGGCTGAATTGGAGTACTGCTGGAATACTGCATTGTGCTGTTGTTGCTCTGGCTCTGCAGCTTCACAAAAGTTCGCACACCCAGCAGTAAGCTCTCGCTGACAACGTCGTTGTCATTATTAGAAGCAACGAGGAAACAAATGTAATGATCGTTTCGTTCATCGCATAGGCTATTTAATTTTAGCCTATTTTAATACAATTCAAATAATCAAATTGTGCTTAGACTCAGGGAATTATTTTCACCGGACATTAAGACCGGAGAGATTACATATGTCGGACTTCAACAGATTTTGCCGGTCAAATACCGGTAATTACCGGCTAACGGAAACGCTGAAACTAGTTCACTGAGGCGTTGTCTTAACGTTATCTAGCCGGCTAGCAGTAGCTACAGATAGCTCCTGATATCAATGTATCGGTATCGGCCGATATGGCTCATAGACTATCGGTGATCGGTATCGGTGGCAAAAAACGTGATCGCGGCATCCCTAACTCCAACACAATCAAAAGGGGCCCAGAACACAAACATAATGGTTGTCCTGAGCCCCCTCCATCTACAGGCCCGGCAGCCGCGAACCCCGACCCCGGGGGATCCGCAGCCCGGCGCCCCCACGAGCCAAAGCATCACGCCTCTTTAATGCCTCGACCCGCAGAGACCCCGAACCATGGCCCCCCCCAGTCCGAGCCCATAACCACCAGACCCACATCTAAAGGGGGCCCAGAATATATACATAATTAAAAATACAATAAAAAACAAAGAAAAAATGGACAATGGTCTTTGCTCGCTCTTCACCCCCCCCCCCCCCCCCCCCCCCACACACTCACCCCAGGACCCCAACGTGAGTTAACTACATAATATGGTAGATTATCTAGCAATTGATCTAGCAAAAGCTCTTTAAGTTTTGCAACCGCTGCCAACCAGATAACAATATTTGCTTTGTTAACCCCTAAAACTCATGCAGTGGATATCTCCAGATATATCACATCAAGGTAGGTAAGAATCCATACCTTCGGGCATAGCTTGTCTGGGTGTATCCACCGTGTCTTTGCGGCTGTGAGGCCGGCTAAAATGAGTCTCTTCACATGTGTAGAGGTCGGTAATTGGGAAACCTCATTCAGTAAAAGCAGTTATCTGATGATAAAAGAGGGTGATGAACATGACTGGTATAAACCAAAGGTTAATCAATTCAATGCATTTATGGATGATGGATGATGTCCGAAACACATTAAAACCTGATTAACTCATTGGACGCCATCGCTTAAGTGCGTGTGAGGGCGCTAGAGCGCCACCGCTTTAGTCAATGGGAGGACTGGGAGATTTTGCGAGTGCTTAAAATATATCTTAAATTAGGCCTAACAAAATTAATAGTTGGTTTCCGGTTGCCGACCGACCCTGCCAATTTAGGTGCGACCCAATATATTTTATGAGTTTTTAAAATAATTATATAAAAAAAAAGAAAAAAAATCAGATTTTTATTTAATTTCTTTTCTTTTCTTTTCTTTTTTAGAATAAAGTTTCATAGAAATCTTAGTCAAACATTTAGTATTATGGATATTAAACATGCTGGCAGAGTACATGCATCCATGTTGTTGTGAACATTTTAATTAAATAAAGAAATTCCCTATCCATAGTCGCCGTGGGAAAGAATAAAATTAAATAAATTCCCTACCTACCCATGGCCAAACTGACAACCAACAGGAAACCAACAATATATTTTACTTTGCCTTAGGGCTATGGGTCTAATACACCCGTCGATTATCAGTGAGTTGCTTCCAGTCAACATGTACAAAACGGATTGTTTTTTCATCGGTACATTTCCGTTTTATATTGTTTTGAATACGAGTATATTCTAGTATTTCTAGTAATTCCAGAGAAAGACGCGATAATAGCCCCTTAGTGGAATACACAAAACACGTTGTCATTTTTCGGCTGATTATCGAATCTTCCTGAAATCAACGCTAGATCATCATTATTATCCTTCCTCATGCATACATGAAATGGCCCTCGCAGCGCGGTGCCCCCCCTGCCCCCCCCCCCCCACCTCCTGCACCAACGGAAAACAGCCACACATACACACACAGATACAGCGTCGATCGGGGTAGAAATACATATCAGATCAACGATAATTTTTTTTTTAATATATAGTGTTCTTACCTTGTATCTGATGTAATGCAAAAGCAATAATCCAATTATCTGATCGCCATTTGAAGTACTGGGCGCGGAGGTCCGTGCCACTTTCAACAGCATTGCATATGAGGGGGGGGGGGGGGGGGCAGCCTCGCAGATGTATCGTCGAAATCAGGTTACCTCACCTGAGTATTTAAACCACGCCCGCACTGCTTGGATCGTCCCAGAAAATAAACTATACCATTCCCAGTGAAGTGCAATACCAGCTGGAAGGCGTAGGGGGTGGTATTTGCGAGCTCGGACCCATTTCCAACGATAACATCAGGCTGGATGGATGAAAATGAATGGTTATCGCTAATAAAAGAAATAACGATTAAAACCCGACTATTAGGGCTGCACGATTTTGGGAAATAATCTAATTGCGATTTTTCGGACAGATATTGCGATTGCGATTAAATTTGCGATTATAATAATTTTTTTTAACAGCCCTACAGAGGTTTATTGTAAAATGCGGTTTGCATCTGGCCTACGCGGTGGGTCTGAAATGTTTTTTTTTTACATGGGAATCGATACCGGTACCCAACGCAGGGTTTCCGTTAGAAAAAATTGTTGCCGGCCTCAGTGTGCGGTAGATTTCAATCTACCGGTCAAATGAGAGAAATTCCGGTCAGTTTATTGAGCTTAAAAACAATTGATAGGCAAAAGAATGACAACAAAACAAAAGAATGACATCATCAAGGCATGTAGATTTATAATATTTTTACTTAAAACTAGGCTACTTTTGCGTATAAAGCCATTATATTCCAAATAAAATAAGTCCAGAGACTCCATGCTGCTGCCGACTTTAAATCAAATAGGTGTCTGTGGGCAGTCGCCCGACAATAATAAACAGCAGTCTGTTATAATCACATTTTTATGAGCTAACGAATTCCGTTATATTGGACATTTGTATTAATTATATCAAGCAAAGAACTGAGAAATTTGGCAGAGAGAGACGGCAACATTATCGTGAGTTTGCGTGACGACTCTCTCTCTCTCCACCTCCCAACGACTTATTTGCGAGAGTATGTCGATGCAGAGCAGCAAATTCAGCTGTTATTGGCTCTTTTCTGGGGACCGCACAGCAGCGCCCCCCACCCAACATTGAATTGCCAATGGCTGAATTGGAGTACTGCAATGGCCGCTGTAATGGCCGCTGCTGCTCCGGCTCTGCAGCTACACATGCACTCGCAAAACCCAGCACTAAGCTCTCGCTGACAACATTATTATACCTGCTTGGTGAAGCAACGATGAAACCAATGTAATGATTGTTTCGTTCATCGCATAGGCTATTTAATTTTAGCCTATTTTAATACAATTCAAATAATCAAATTGTGCTTAGACTCAGGGAATTATTTTCACCGGACATTAAGACCGGAGAGATTAAATATGTCAGACTTCAACAGATTTTGCCGGTCAAATACCGGTAATTACCGGCTAACGGAAACGCTGACCCAACGGTACCTTTTTTTCTGTACTTTACTCTCCCTCTCTGAAGTCTAAACTTCACAACACACACAACACACAATCTAAAACCCCTTACCTCCCTCTCCCAAACCGATCTTGTATCTCAATGGGACTTCCTGGTTAAAGAAACCAAAAAAATAAATAAAAAAATCTATATATATATTGCGTTTTTTTTTTTGCGATTTGATTTAGATTTAAAATCGATTAATCGTGCAGCCCTACCGACTATACTCGTGATAATAATAAAAAATTATTAATAAAGTGTGCATGAAATAATAGGGGAGAGAAAAAGTTAGGAACTAGTTACACACACACACACACACACACACACACACACTCCCAGCTCTCTTCCTCTCTTGCCCCTTCCTCATCTCTCTCACACACCTCTCTCTCTTGAAGTTGAACTTGACATTCAAAATAGTATCTTTTTTGTCCATTATAGTGCTCACAGGGATTGTTTATACTTGCGGCATCGACATCAGTGCATTGCTTCCTGGTTTCCCAAACTACGGAGTGGCCCGAGGTTCAAACATCACAGGCCATCATTGTAAACAAGAATTTGTTCTTAATTGATTTGAATGGTTAAAAAAAAAAAAACATAATCTTGCGTCAAAAAGAATAGTGCCCTTAAAAGCATTTTGCATTAACTCGTTAATAACGCGTTAACTTTGACAGCCGTAGAAGATGTCACCACAGACGGACCTCAGAAAAGCCCAGAGAGGCGCCTTTCCACACAACACACACTCACAATCTCTCCATTAGAGAAACGAAACCACAAAGAGGCCCCCATGCTCGTCACCGAGACAAACGAGGATGCAGAACACGTACAGTACGCATCGTACGAGCTTTTATGAACACAGGATGAACTCTGGCCGTGTGGCAATAAAAGGAACTTGAACTTGAACGTACTTCTTAAGAACCAGACCGGACATTGTAGGGGCATGCCAGCCCATCCTATAACTGTACCTCGCTAGACTGCATTCAGGGCTCATTCGGTCTTGTCTCGTAATGAGTCCAGTACTGCAGTACTGTCTTGTACTTTTCCGGTGACTGTTCTGTTCTGTATTGACCTGTTTTAGCTTAATTAAACCACTCTTGAGTACCATCTATGCTCTTCCTCTCCGGTTCTTCTCTAAGCTGACAACAAAATAATTGGGTATTTTCAGTGGTAGTGAAAGGGTTAACTTTCTGTCGCATGGTTGTGAAAGGGTTAACCCTTTGTCGTGTGGCAGTGAAAGGGTTGACCTTCTGTATTGTTGGAGTGAAAGGGTTATCCATTTGGTAGTCTGGTAGTCGGGGTTTGCACAAGGTCCTTGAAGTGCTTAAAGTGCTTGATTTTTTTTTACCAAAAGTCGAGGCCTGGAATTCCTTAAACAGCCCATTTTTTAACAAGGTGCTTAAAAAGTCCTTGGAATTCAAATAAACCATTTGCATTGAAAGTTTTGTTCATCCATGATAACATTTTTCTGAATCAAGAAATAGCGTTTATTTTTTATTTAAAGTGTAACTATTAACTAAACTAACTAAAGTACTTGAAAGTCCTTGAATTTCATTTTGCAATGTCTGTGGGAACCCTGGGTAGTGAAAGGGTGACCCATGTGACCGATTTCTGCCAGAACACAGGAGGGGTCTGTTCAGCCCCTGGCCCCTGGCCACCCAAACCCACAACCTTGGTGTCTGATAAGCAATTTAAGCGCATGCACACCGCCAGCACACCCTTCTGTAATAACTGATAACATAAAGATCTCTCTCTCTCTCTCTCTCTCTCTCTCTCTCTCTCTCTCTCTCTCTGTCTGTCTGTCTGTCTGTCTGTCTGTCTGTCTGTCTGTCTGTCTGTCTGTCTGTCTGTCTGTCTGTCTGTTTGACCTGCAGTCTCTGACCTGCAGTCTCTCTCTCTGTGTGTCAGTCACAAACATAGTATCAATAATACACCTGAGTGAAGTCTAGTAAAAAAAAATAAAAAATTCTTTATAAAAACGTTAATCTAAGGGTTAACCTTCTGTGTATTGTCGCAGTGAAAGGGTTAACCGTTTTGGTAGTGCGGCAGTGAAAGGGTTAATAAAGACCCATGTATGTTCTTGTTTAGTACACAACATCTCTGCATGTCGTTAGCCTCATACAATCATTTTTCAAGATTTTTGGAAAAGAAAAAAATAATTTTCCAGCAAATGTGTACGCGTTTTTAATTAATATTTAGAAAATAACTTCCACAAGGTGTATCAACAAGTTTACAAAAATACAGAAACACAACAACCATTGCGTAACAAAATAAGGTTGGTGACTTTTAAACAATATGTCATGACTTAGAATTTTTTTCCCCCATACATACATACATACATGTCGTACACTAAGGCAGTTGTTATACTTGCCTAAGTCATGCAATTGCCATCTGTGTATATAACGTTAAAATACACAAGTGACAAGTCACACGAGTGAGTTGGGCAGATGGGGATCTTTGAACGTAACAAGCGTTCTGATTGGCTGAGGACATAGGCACTAAGCCAGGGCGATGCAGCAGTACTGTGAGGAGAGTACAGTTAGGCAGAAATCTCTATTTGGCCCAAAACATTACTTAGGCAATTATTGTATGAGGCTAACGATGTTCTTGTTCAGGAGACAACATCTCCATGTTCTTGTTCAACACAACATGTTCTTGTTCAGGAGACAACATCTCCATGTTCTTGTTCAACACAACATGTTCTTGTTCAGGAGACAACATCTCCATGTTCTTGTTCAACACAACATGTTCTTGTTCAGGAGACAACATCTCCATGTTCTTGTTCAACACAACATGTTCTTGTTCAGGAGACAACATCTCCATGTTCTTGTTCAACACAACATGTTCTTGTTCAGGAGACAACATCTCCATGTTCTTGTTCAACACAACATGTTCTTGTTCAGGAGACAACATCTCCATGTTCTTGTTCAGGACAACATCTCTGCATGTTCTTGTTATAAAATATATAAATTAGTAGTACTACTGAGTAATAGTGCTAATCAGATGTATGTTGTAGTATTAATATCTATAGTGATACAGGTATAAAGACACTGTGGTAATTGTCATTCTAGCCAGCAGTGTAACTAGTAAGAGTAGGTAAGGGATATGTACAGATATAGTTATAGGATCTACAGATATGTAAAAAGGATTATATGCAGGTATGTATACAGATGGATGTGGATAGATAGATATCTATACGGTAAGAATAAATGCAATAAAGAGTTATGTGTTTTTGCAAATCCTCCCTCAAACCTCGTTGTTCCAATCGGACTCGGATGAGATCAGATTCCTTTTAAGAAGTGGTTTTATGCATATATTGCCATAACTCTAAATCTAAAACGATAGGCCGGCTGGCCCTTAACCATCTATTAATCGGACTCCAAAAAAACTCTGCTTTCTGTCTACGTTTCAAGAAACCTGCTCTCCTTTTTCTTCTCTCCCTTCTGTAGTGTCGAGAGCTGTACTTAAACGCACACAGTGGCCCTTCCCCTTTCTCGGAATAGCGACCTGGCTCTCTCCCAGGAAAAAAGAACATCCCCCTACAAGACGATGTACTATTAATATATATAAAATCATATCCAACAACATGTTTTGTTAGATTCAATTCTATCCTCGAATGACTGTGGTTCAATCTCTTAACCCTTTCACTACCACACTACAGAAGGTTAACCCTTTACTATCACACTACAGACGGTTAACAGTCTGTAGTGTGATAGTAAAGGGTTAACCTTCTGTAGTGTGGTAGTGAAAGGGCTAACCCTTTGTTGTGTGGCAGTGAAAGGGTTAACCGTTTGGTAGTGCGGCAGTGAAAGGGTTAGAGAGAGATCTCTCTCTCTCTCCGTCTGTCTCTATCTCTGCCTAGCTTAGGATGCCCTCTGGTAACAGTAAGCACTTGATGCGACCCAATGCGTGTAGATAAAAGGTTCCTCCAAGGCCACTACCTGCTCCCTCAACCCCCTCCCCACCACTCTGACCCAGGCCTGCCTCCCTGATCTCATCCCCTGCCTCACTGCCCTCTTCACTCAGTCACTATCCCAAGGCCACTACCTGCTCCCTCAACCCCCTCCCCACCACTCTGACCAAGGCCTGCCTCCCTGATCTCATCCCCTGCCTCACTGCCCTCTTCACTCAGTCACTATCCCAAGGCCATGTTCCCTCGAGCTACAAACTCGCCGCTGTCACCCCTGTTCTTAAAAAGCACACCCTTCGGGCGGCTAGGTGGTGCTTGGCTGGTCGTTCATACTAACACAATTGGCAGTGTTAGGGGGTGGGAAAGCTGATGGGTGGGTCCTGGGCATTGTGGACAGCGACCCCTACAGTTCGGTCGGGGCGCCTGCACAGCGAGGGTAGGATCTGGAGGGAGGTAGTGTGACCTTCCACACGTTACACTCTCTCTCCCGGTGAGAATCTGCGCGGCCAGGCTGGCTGCACATGCGTCGGAGGAAAGCATGTGACATTGTGACAGTCTCCGGCCTCCCGGACCAACAGTAGGGGGGAGTGCGCAACAACCAGGAAGGGAGTTGGGAATTGGCATAACGACTAACAGTGGGATGGGAGAAAGGAGGGGGGAAAAAGATAATAATAAAATAATTAAAAAAAAAAAAGCCCACCCTTCAGTTCCAACCTCTCTAATTACCGCCCTATCTCCAACTTACCATTTCTCTCCAAAACCCTAGAATGCATTAAACCTCCCAACTCCACTCCCATCTCCAGTCCAACAACCTTTACGAACCCCTTCAGTCTGGCTTCCGTCCTGCCCACAGCACCGAAACCGCACTGGTCAAAGTCGTCAACGACCTCCTCATCTCCGCTGATTCTGGTGCCCTCAACATCCTGATCCTATCTCAGTGCAGCCTTTGACACAGTGTGTCACTCCATCCTCCTCCAAAGGCTGCACCAACTAAAGGTTTGACTAAGATTTTTATGAAACTTTATTGTAAAAAAAAAAAGATTTAATTTTGTACTTAAACAAAAAAAGATTTTAACTCATAAAATAAATTGGGTCGCACCTAAATCGGCAGGGTCGGGCGGCAACCGGAACCAAACCATTTATTTTGATAAGCCTCGTCTGTGGGTGAGGTAGGAGGTTAACCAGTCATCAGTTCATCTCCCTCTCCGGCCGCACTTCTTCCCCCTCCCCAGTCACACAGGGGTCCCCCAAGGCTCAGTCCTCGGCCCCCTGCTCTTCATCTGCTACATACTCCCCCTTTACTTGGTCACATCATCCGCAAATTTAACCTCGACTTCCAGAGTCCTGCATATCCGAACTACAATCCTGGATGACCCTCAACCTCCTCAAACTCAACAGTGACAAGACTGAACTATTCCTCATAGGCACCAAATCCACCCTCAGCAGATCGAGACCCATCACACTCACTATTGGAGAGTCAACCATTACCCCCCCCCCCCCTGGTTTGCAACCTCTGCCTCATCCTGGATCCCACCCTCTCATTTGACCCCCATGTCCGCTCCATCATCAAGACCTCATACTTCCACCTCCGCAACATCGCCAAATCACGCCTTCATTTCCTCCCGCCTAGACTACTGCAACTCCCTTCTCTCCGTCTCCTGCCCTCCCACCCTCTCCCACACCCCTCCCTCCCCTCGGTTTCCTTACTTCCCTGATTGTTCACCTACTGGCTTTTGTATTTGTTGCTTGTTTCCTGTGGTTCTATGTTTCTTTGTTTTGCTTATTTATTGTCAGACCAGCAGGGGCCACTGTGTCGAGCAATAAATCACATGATCATGTATTGTGTTTTTAAATGCTTAAATAGCAACATTATCTGGCCATCCTCAGTAAATATGATCAAACTCCTCTGACCTCGTCTGGTCTTTCCAAAGACCCAAGAGACGGGACAGGAAGATATGTTTTTGTGGAAAAGGCTCCCTCTTGTCTAGTAATATTACACTCTTATACTAAACATGTAAAGGTACCGAAATGTGGTACCGAGTGATCTAGTGTGAAAACTGTGAATTCGTAATTAAAAGTACAGAGCTCGGTACCCAACCCTAATCACAAGGCTGTCGTGAATCACGCTAACATCATAAGCTCATTATGAATCCGTCCATTTAGTATAATTCCCCAGTGAAGCTGTATGACTTTTTTTTTCACAGCCACCAGACTATATAACGCCTCACTGAGCACAGAGGTGACGGCACAAACTCTGGCATATCTTCCTGGACTTTTTACATCAACACTTTACATTTTTACATATTTTACTGTATATTACTGTATATTTTTGGCTGTATATTTGAGAATGTATATACATATTATTTTAGAATGTATATTGTCGCGTTCATTAGATTGACCTTGAAGGATGAGGAGAGGGTTTAGCAATCAAAGATTTATTACAGAGTGAATATTATATATTACAGAGTATTTACACAAACTGAGAGTGGACACAAGTTCTACTCAGCTCTGGGCTCAGCAGGAGTGCGTTCAGCTCCTTCCATCACATTGACATTTATACCTTTTGTGGTCGGTGTTCTGAGCGAATGAGGTGTCTCTCCTCCACATTAGCAGCGTGGTTCAGGGCTTAACAGACGACTTAACAAGGTAACAGTTAAAATAGCAAGGATCTAGAATTACCGTCGGTCTCCTGACTTTCACTACACATAGGCATTTGCTTGTGTTTTAATACAGTATAATAGCACACTTTGTAATGGTATATACACATTTGTATATTTTTGTCTATGCATTATTACAATAGATGAATAGATTGATTTCACAGATATTATATATTGCAGATCCTCCTCATGTCAGTGAAACTCGCTGTCTCCGCAGTCCTTGGCAGTCCTTGGTCTGTGACTTGACCAACAAATGGCCAGGAGGGGGCCTTCTGGTCAGAAATAGATCTTGACCACAGGCTGAGATGTACACAGGCTAAAGACATGCTAATGAAAAGACATGGATAAATGTATCTAGGGACATGAATAAATGGATCTTGGCTCACAATATCCCGACTGTATTTTTATTTGTAATCCTTATTCTTATTTGTGATTTGAGATTTTTGACTACCTAAATGTTTACTGTGAGCGATCTGTAGTGCTGCTGAATGTTCCTCTGGATCAATAAAGTACTTCTATTCTATTTAGCAACAGTGCCTAAAAGTCTATGGAACACCTTTGTTGCATGAGCTTGAAAACATGATTCAGAGCCTCTTATTTCTGCCGGGCAGGTAAACTCACTCTTGAAACATGATTCAGAGCCTCTTATTTCTGCCGGGCAGGTAAACTCACTCTTGAAACATGATTCAGAGCTCTTATTTCTGCCGGGCAGGTAAACTCACTCTTGAAACATGATTCAGAGCTCTTATTTCTGCCGGGCAGGTAAACTCACTCTTGAAACATGATTCAGAGCCTCTTATTTCTGCCGGGCAGGTAAACTCACTCTTGAAACATGATTCAGAGCCTCTTACTTCTGCCGGACAGGTAAACTCACTCTTGCTAATTTCTCCGAAGTTGGCTACTGCAGCTTTAAACTGACCACAGAACCCCTTTTTGTTTCCTCCAGAGTTATTGATTGATTGATTGATTGGCAAATGTATTTTTGTTTTAGGGCTGCCTGTATTCCAACTACAAGAATGTGGTTGATTTCAAGACACACTTGTGCGGAAAGGCACATCGAACGGTAAGCGGGCAAAGCGGGTGGATGTTGAGGATCATTTGAACTCCTGGTCCATGTTGGTGCGTAATGTTTACATTGGTGTTACTGTTAACATGAACCATCTCTGTCTCATCTTCACACAGAGAAGGGCAGAACTCTTCCAGAAAGGTAGTGCACCCCCCCCCCCCCCCCCATCTGTTTGTGTGTGTTATTTAGTAAGCTCTTGTGTCGGTGCCTGTAAATGGTTAACTAAAATTCGAAATCCCTTAAAGTGGGAGTAGAACCACTGATCTAGAGTCGGCTTCAGTCTGTTGGTTTGAATAAGGTATTGAAGACATTACTCAATATGATGATAATCCACAGTTTCATGTAGGAACTACAGTACTTTCTACTGAAGTATACTCATAATAATGAATGGGAGTGTAGTTTGGTAGAAAATAGTTCCTACATGAAACTGCTCACGATGACGTCTGTTGATTATCTTGAGTAACTGGGTCATGATTTCCGGAAAGAGACATTGCTTTTGAGTTTTTCAAAATGTATATCTTTGGTGCTTAAGAGCCGCCCAGATATCTCAGATACTAGGCGGATCAAGATATCTGAGATACTAGGCGAATCAAGATATCTGAGATACTAGGCGGATCAAGATATCTGAGATACTAGGCGGATCAAGATATCTCAGATACTAGGCGGATCAAGATATCTGAGATACTAGGCGGATCAAGATATCTGAGATACTAGGCAATCAAGATATCTGAGATACTAGGCTAATCAAGATATCTGAGATACTAGGCGGATCAAGATATCTGAGATACTAGGCAATCAAGATATCTGAGATACTAGGCAATCAAGATATCTGAGATACTAGGTGTTACAAAGGATCAGATTAAACCGAATATATATATTTATTGATTGATATATATTGCATAGTATTTGTATATCGTTTGATATCCCTTGTATATTCCTTGTACATATACACGGAATATCCCTTTAGCCTAGTACAGACCATAATATTTCATTCTCCTATTGGACAGCGGTCCACAGGCGCCAGGGCCATGCCTCCAGAGTCGGGTTCAAGGCCACCGTCAAGACATGTCTGTACATGCCCGGCCTTGCCCAGGGATACGAGACAGAAATGAGGTTGGCACTAGATTGTTCGCCGTGCATATAAATATGGCGCAGGTGAATACAGAAGTAGAGTTACCCAATAAGTTGAAGCCTCACCCACGATACTCCGTGCGGTGAAGTATGGCCTGTTTGGCCCCAAATAGAGCATTGAGACCGCGTGCGAATTAATAACTGAATTGTCAGAGTTTGGCGCTATACCGTCGAGTGCGACATATTTCTATTAAGTCAGTAATAGTCTATTTGTGTATAGTGTATCGTGCGGCTAAAGTTCTACAGTGACCAGCATCACCAACGCTTCCTCGTACCAGCTAGAGTGCTTATCCAGGCTGGGCTGCTTTCATGGCGCTTTCACCCGAGGAGACCTAGACGAGAACCGTGTGGACATGTACACTGGATTAATCTACCCGACGACTACATAGCCCTTTGCGGCTGGATTATATTTGTTTTGGTCCTGTGATTTATGGAGCGGAGAATCGCCGACGCCTACATGTGTGGGATTTACCCTGTGAGGAGCCACGTCGAGTCTGCGCCTCAGAGAGCCTGAGGCCGGCTAGCTTTCTTCACTGTGGAGCTACAGTCTACGGAGAACAGCTGTATTCGTCTGTGGATCAAGAGACTATTGCACCGTCTCCTGTACTTGGAGTCTCCTTAGTCATCGTTGACCAGACTCTCTACTACCGACAGATCCTCTACCCCTGCTGGCTTACAACCGGGGGGACCCTTCCAGTATCTCCCGCTATATATTACTAGTGTACCATAGATATAATTCCCTAAGATTCAGGTTGTATAATTACCTCCTGCGTAACCAGAGAATGGACATTCATTATTGATTTGCCTACGCACATTCCTTTGCCTTATAAGCGCATCCAAAGTAAAATAGAGAAGTATATTATGTACCTTTTGCTGCAATAAATACTTAATTACCACTTTGTGTGGAACCGATTCATTGTGGGAAGTGTTCATCATATTTATATATCATGTACTGTATGGCCAGTAATTAAAGTACATAAAGCGGTAGTGGTTTAATGATACCATACTTATCAATACAGTCAGGGAATTGTACCCCTCAGTTACACTAGGCAATCAAGATATCTGAGATACTAGGCAATCAAGATATCTGAGATACTAGGTGAATCAAGATATCTGAGATACTAGGTGAATCAAGATATCTGAGATACTAGGCAATCAAGATATCTGAGATACTAGGCAATCAAGATATCTGAGATACTAGGCAATCAAGATATCTGAGATACTAGGCAATCAAGATATCTGAGATACTAGGCAATCAAGATATCTGAGATACTAGGCGAATCAAGATATCTGAGATACTAGGCGAATCAAGATATCTGAGATACTAGGCAATCAAGATATCTGAGATACTAGGCAATCAAGATATCTGAGATACTAGGCAATCAAGATATCTGAGATACTAGGCAATCAAGATATCTGAGATACTAGGCAATCAAGATATCTGAGATACTAGGCAATCAAGATATCTCAGATACTAGGCGAATCAAGATATCTGAGATACTAGGCGGATCAAGATATCTGAGATACTAGGTGATCAAGATATCTGAGATACTAGGCGGATCAAGATATCTCAAACTATTGTCATGTGCAGTTAAACAGACAGTTTGCCATACAATGAAAATCTTAATGCTTGCTAGTCCGCCCTTCACACAGATCACACAATACTTTTCTGTCTTAACCTCCCCTGTGTTCTCTCCATCTCTTGCTCCGTCTTAACCTCCCGTGTTCTCTCTTGCTCTGTCTTAACCTCCCCTGTGTTCTCTCTTGCTCTGTCTTAACCTCCCCTGTGTTCTCTCTTGCTCTGTCTTAACCTCCCCTGTGTTCTCTCCATCTCTTGCTCCGTCTTAACCTCCCCTGTGTTCTCTCCATCTCTTGCTCCGTCTTAACCTCCCCTGTGTTCTCTCCCTCTCTTGCTCCGTCTTAACCTCCCCTGTGTTCTCTCCCTCTCTTGCTCGGTCTTAACCTCCCCTGTGTTCTCTCCATCTCTTGCTCTGTCTTAACCTCCCCTGTGTTCTCTCCATCTCTTGCTCTGTCTTAACCTCCCCTGTGTTCTCTCCATCTCTTGCTCTAGCGGAGTACAAGGGCCCCGGTGAGTACTACACATCCGTCTATGTCTGCAGTTTGTTTGGGCTGAGCTGGTTGGGGCAAATTTCAAAGTGCGACTATATCAATGTGGGGGGTAACACTAACGGGGTTTCCCCAAGGGCATTTTAGCAGATGCACACCCCCTCCACTACTAGGGGTGTAAAGGTACATGTATCCATACAGAACCATTTCAGTACTGGACCTTAGGTTTAGGTGTACCGAACGAATACAACGGTATGTTAACTACTAACGACCGCCCACCGGGGGCTGTTTTTTTCACAATCTAATATAATATATATATCTTTTTTTACAAGTCAATAATTAATTTCAATATAGAATATTCGTTGACAGCCCTACAAGTAAAATTAGTTACTGCACACTAGGGGTGTAACGGTACACAAAAACCACGGTTCGGTACGTACCTCGGTTTTGAAGTCAAGGTTCGGTACGGGTTTTCGGTACAGTGGGGGAAAGTTTGGCTTTCCATGTTCCACTCAGGGGTGATGTAGTGTGCAGTAACTAATTGTACTTGTAGGGCTGTCAACGAATATTCTATATTGAAATTAATAATAATAATAATTATATTAGATTGTGAAAAAAACAGCCCCCGGTGGGCGGTCGTTAGTGGTTAACATACCGTTGTATTAGTTCGGTACACTACACAGCCGTACGGTACGGTACACACTGAAACGGTTCGGTACGGATACGTGTACCTTTACACTCCTACTGCACACTACATCACCCCTGAGTGGAACATGGAAAGCCAAACTTTCCCCCACTGTACCGAAAACCCGTACAGAACCTTGACTTCAAAACCGAGGTACGTATTGTACCGTGGTTTTTGTGTACCGTTACACCCCTATCCACTACGGTTGGACAAAGTAATAGATTTTTATTCTATTAAAATCTCAGACTCCCAACGTACCACACTCTTGAAACGGCTCTTGTCGAAAACTGGTAACTTTTTTACATTGCAACGTACCGATGGTCATATCAATGTTACCCTTACCAGGGGCGACAGTGGCTCAGGAGGTAGAGCAGTCGTCTGGTAATCCGGAGGTTCCCGGGTTAGATTCCCGCTCCTCCCCGGCAGCCTGTCGAAGTGTCCTTGAGCAAGACACTTAACCCCTAATTGCTCCCGATGAGCAGGTTGGCTCCTTGCATGGTGTGTGAATGTGTGAGTGAATGGGTAAAAATGTGAGGAACAAATTGTAAAGCACTTTGGATAAAAGTGCTATATAAATGCAGCCATTTACCATTACCTAAAACCAATACTTTAAAAATAACTAATGTATATGTCAGCAGTAATTTAAAAAGAAATTAAGAGCAGCAATTATTCCGAAAGAAATCAGTTTGGACTATATCTGACTTGCTCTATCACATTGACCCCAAAACATATTTTGGGTTTCACATGCTGTAATCCTTAGCGCTCTAATAATATCAATAGTCTTTCTACTCCAAATATTAACACTATGATCGCCGGGGACGAGTTTACACGTCATTCCTAGTAGAGTTGTTCCGATACCAGTATCGGAAATGCCGCCGATACTGCCTAAAATGCTGGTATCGGTATCGGCGAGTACCCTCTAATGTTGCGCTCCGATACCATATGACGTAATTTATCAACAACACTGCGGACGTTGGGCTCTGTAGATATACCCTACTCGCTGAGTGAGCATTATAAAACAAACGTGTGCTTAATCGACCGTGAATTAAAGTGTCAATTGCCATTTTAACAGCAGAGCAGATACTTTCTTAAAATGCCATCGTCCCGGCAGAGCGCTGTTGACGGGGAGCTCTGATGTTATTAGCATTAGCTGAACAGCTAACCGAAAGCTAGCATTAACTAACGTTAAAGGTTTAGCCATAACGTTACCTTGGCTAAAGTTGGGGCTATTCATAATCCAGCAATAATGGCTGCAGACCTGCAAGCAAAGTACAGCAAGTTGGCAAAGGAGTATTCCAAGTTAAATCACAATGTCACCAGTAACGTTAGTTTTTCCATATACCGGTAGCTCTGATGCTAGCTAACCTAGCTCACGGTAACGTCGTCATTGCACAATTGCACGTCGCGTACACAATTAATGACATGTTGTGGACAGCCATATCGGCGACAATGTTTAGCTTTTAGTGCCAAATGATAAGAGTCTGAGGCGGAGTCTCAAAAGAGAATGTTGAATATTTATTGTGCAAAAATCACAACAACAGAGCCTCTGCTACTAAACGGAGCCTTCTTGTGGAAGCAAGTGCAGCAACGAATAATGTCCGTGTGGAACTAATGTGCCAACAACCTTTCCGTGGGTGAACTCATTGAGATAGTTTTCAATTACTGATACTAATACTAATCTATACAATCACCTGTTGTTGAATAAAACTTTATAGTTATTACTAAAAAACAGTATATAAACAGTAGCTGTATTAAAAAAAAAAAAAAAAAAGGTTAGTTTATATAATTATTTTTTTATTTTTTTAATGCATGCACTGGTATCGGATAAGTATCGGTATCGGCCGATACCCAAAGCTTAGGTATCGGAATCGGATCGGAAAGGAAAAAATTGTATCGGAACATCTCTAATTCCTAGCCATGCTCATTCTGCCGAAGACGCCGTAACTCGTCTTTGATGTCAATATTTCAAAAATCTGTCATCGAAATCATATTTCCTTTCCGGAGCCCTGAGACACACTGCTGATCTCCTCTCAACTCTCTAGCGGTTCAAGAGCGCCATCTGGTGGCCGATCGGCAGATCGCCAACCGGAAATGAACCTTTGAACCGGAAGTGCTCATCCATATGTGGTCCGGGCACTCGCTATCGTTAGAGAGACTCCGTCTTGATACAGTGAACATCGATCGGTGCAAATAACTCGAAAAAACAACATGATTTGGACGTATATACTATTATACAACCTGGAAATGGATCGGGCATTTCTCCATCCCATAATAGAAAAAATTCTGTTCCACGCTCATCTGCCAGCGGCGCGAGGAAGCCACGGTGAGTTTCAACGTTATTTTCTATCGTCTTCTATACTAACTGATCTGATGAACATATGACCCACACTGGATGAATCATCTAACGCTGCCCACGGAATTATAAACGATCCCCCGCCCATCCGGTCATCATCAGATGATACGTAGAAACTTCTAGAATCACGTCCAGTTGAAATTTTTTATCTCGTGCCGATTGCTATCAAACTGTATTTCATCATCAATATAATGCATTTGGAGCTATAAATCAAGTTCTGGAGAAAGCTGCAGAAAACGATAAAAACATACTTATACTTTAGACCATATTTTAGTATGAATATGTGAATGAAAAAGTTTAACGTTGCTACACCCTGAACAATACATATAGGACATTGAATGGGCCATAATAATGGCAATTTAGCAATAGAATTTAAAAAGTTATAGCCCTGCAAAGAAGGGGAACTTCTCCATAGACAAATAGAGCTGGCGAGGGATGGTAAA
This sequence comes from Notolepis coatsorum, assembly GCF_963971535.1. Lineage (NCBI taxonomy): Eukaryota > Metazoa > Chordata > Actinopteri > Aulopiformes > Paralepididae > Notolepis > Notolepis coatsorum. Next base: position 98,619,364 of record NC_140168.1, read on the forward strand.
TTATGAATTTAACCCATGGCGATTAAAGTGTTAAGTGAGATATTGTGTTTTTTTTTTCCCAATGCTCCCTCGGACCTAATTGTTCCAATCGGATGTCTTTCAGAAGAAAGGTCATTCAAGCAGGTTACAATACATGCATATATATTATATAATATATTGCCTTCACTCGATAAACTAAAACTCAATAACTGGAACCATAACCTAAACCAGTGGTTCCCAAACCTTTCCAATCAGGCCCCACTTCGGTAGTTGGAAATATTCTCGAGCCCCACCTAACCTGTTCCCCACCGAGATGTAGGCAGAATTACTTTTAGGCTACAAACATGCCATTTCCTCTACTACTAACAAGACGAGATTAACATAACAAGACACAAAGACACAATTATAGTTTATTAGTTTTATATTTGATTTGAAAATGAAATAATTAGGCCTAATTCAAAATATAGCTGTAGGCCTACAGTAGGATAGGGGATTTATTTTCATTAAAATAATAATAATTAGCCTAATAATTAAAATCTTTTTGTGGCAAAACTTATGTAGGCTTCTGTATGTGCTCTGTATAAAGAATAACACATCACAGTCAGTTCATATTTGCTGACATTGACGTTTAACAGTTTTGGTAGGCTAAATTAATAGTATAAATTTTTTCCCTGCGTCCCACCTGCAGTACCCCCGCGCCCCACTAAGGGCCCACTGACCTATACCCGTATGTTAAACTCCATACGCCGGCCTTTACTCTCTCAAATCTGACTCACAAAAAAACTCTGCTGTCTCATCTAAGTATCAATAATTGAAGAACCCAGGGCGGCTAGGTGGTGCAGTGGGCAAGGCGCTCACCACCAATGCAGGAGACGCTGGGTTCGAGCCCAGCTCTACGCATTGCTATCAGCTTGGCTGGTCGTTCATACTAATACAATTGGCCGTATTAGGGGGTGGGAAGCTGGTGGGTGGGGATCGGACGTTGTGGACAGCGACTCCTACAGGTCGGTTGGTGCGCCTGCGCAGCAGAATCGGGAAGCGACGGGGCGGCGTGCCCTCCAAAAACGCAGACCCCCGACGCTGAGAGATCGCACTGTGCAGGTGAAAAAGATGCGACGGCTGCCTCCTCGAGTATCGGAGGGGACACGTGATGCAAGGCTTGGTCCACATTGCAGCCGACCAGTGGGAGGCATGGCCTAACAGCGTTCGAGACAGGGGAGGGTAGAATTGGACGATACAAAATTGGGATGGGAGAAAAATAGAAAATGGGAGAAAAAAGTAGATAAAAAAATAATAATAATTCAAGAACCCCAGCTCTCTCTCTTTCCTTCTCTCTTGGCCCAGGCCAATAGAATGTGCTACCGATTTTATTTCAACACATGTTTGGCAAAAAAAAGTAGGTCACCCTTTTTCCGCTAATCTATTCCAGACATGTTTTGCTGAACTCTCATGATGGTCATAATGACATTTTCATTTCTATCCTCAAATAACCTTGGTTCAGATCATGTTACAAAACACTTTATTTAATTTAACCGTGTATCTGCCACTACATACAATACGGCTCATTATACAATGACCAAATTAACGGTTAACCCTTTGTCGTGTGGTAGTGAAAGGGTTACCCCTTTGTCGTGTGGCAGTGAAAGTTAACCTGTATTGTCGCAGTGAAAGGGTTAACCATTTGGTAGTGAAAGGGTTAAAACAGAGCAGGATATCCAGATGCTTTCTTGCCAGTGCTCTGAAGAACGCGTGAAAAAAACTCTACCTTCTTACTGTCTTATACTATCATGCACTCTTCCTACTATACTAATATGCTTCAATAATAATCATAATCAACTTTATTTATATAGCACATTTACAACAGTTGTGACTGTACCAAAGTGCTTCACAGATAAAAGCATAGAGCAAAGAAAAAATACATATACAATACTAAATATAATGGTGCAAAAAGTGCAAATCCAAATGAGTGCAGGGGTTCAGATAGAAATAAAAGAAAGAAAAGTGCAGTAGATTACAAAAATAAGGCATAATAGGAGCAATCTCCATAAACACACCGAGGAGGCCACATATGGATTTGATGGCGGTTTTTGTTCTGGATCTATTGTGATGTCTTATACTATCATGCACTCTTCCTACTATACTAATAATATGTCTTTACTACTATGCACTCAACACTGCGGCACTCAAGTGTCAGCACTGTTTGATGAACATTGTTAGGGTAAGAGTTGTACCCTTCCTGCTGACTTGTCGTACAGAACTTGTACGTCGCTTTGGATAAAAGCGGTCAGCTAAATGACTAAATGTAAATATAAGTGTTAATATTGTTTTATCAGGCTTTCACAGAAGAAGGGGGGAAAAGGAGGATGTAGTCACTATAGAGATTGAGCGTGCACACAGGAATGGAAAGTTCAGGGGTGATCCTGAGAATCCAAGGCCAGGTGTGGTTAAGCTTCTACGCTTTAAAGACAAACAACTCATCATGACAAGGGCGAGGGCTAACCTCAAGAACACTTCAGTGTATATAAACGAAGACTTTTCAGAGCAACTGCGCAAGAAGCGTGCTGAACTGCTGCCAGCAACGAAGGAGGCGAGAGCTAGAGGGGACTATGCAATAATCAGTTATGATCGCCTCATTGTGAAGCCATGGAGGGACAGGAGGTCTGGGGTCAACTAACCTATACAAGATGGAAGGTTTGATTTTTGTCTCTCAAAATGTTGATTTGATTAATTGTGCACTACGTATCTTGAACTACAGAAGAAAGGTTTAAAAATGGCACATCTTAATATATGCAGTTTAAAACATAAAGTCCACGAGGTGACATCCTTATTGGAAAATGAAAATCTACACATACTTGCAATTTCAGAAACACACTTAGATCCATCATCAGTCGATGTAAAGGAAATTGCTGTATGAATGATACAGACATGATAGAAATAGGCTAGCTATGGTGGTGGTGTGGCAATATACATCCAGAACCATATACCTGTCAAGATAAGAGAAGATCTTTTGACTTCAGATATTGAGGCTTTATGGATTCAAATACATTTACCTCACACCCAACCATTTCTCTCAGGGTGTTGCTATAGGCCACCCAGTGCACATGTCCAGTACTTGAGGATATATGTTACATGTTGCAGAAGGTTACAGACTGTGATAGAGAGATGTATTTTCTTGGGGATTTGAATATTAGACTGGCTCTCTGCAAAATGTTCATTGAGGAGAAAACTGAGTGATAATGCAAAGGTGTGTAATATATCTCCGATGATGACTGTACCTCCTCGGCTGTGCAGGACAAAAATCTGCAACTTGTATTGACCACATTTTTACCAACGCTAAAGAAATGTGCTCCAAGGCTGTATCAGTTCCAATTGGTTTCAGTTCCACAATTTGGTCGCCGTTATCAGGAAAGCCAAAGCTGGACCTAAAGTTGTTGTCCAAAGGTCTTTTAAATGTTTTATTGAATGATTTTATTAGGGACATGAATAAGTTGCAATGGAATAATGTACAATTCATGCTGTTGATGAAGCACTTAAACTTTTTACAAATATGTGTTTAGAAGTGGCTGATAAACATGCTCCCATTAGGAACTTCACAGTAAGGAAAATAAAAGCAGTATATGTCATCAAACAACATGGATGAGCTAAATGTGCAATTACAAAAGGATCTGGACTTAATTCTGGAATGTATAATAAAAAAACATTGATTCTGAATATAGGAAAGACTACCAGTAAATGTATATTTTTTGGATCAAACCATGTATTGAGGCATCAGAACCAATTAAGAGTATCCATCAAAGGCAACTGTATAGAACAGGTTACTGAGGCTAAACTTCTAGGAGTCTTACTTGATGAACAGCTAACGTGGCAGAATCACATTGACAAGGTGACTAGTAAAATGGGGAAAGGAGTATCCATGATAAAAAGATACTCCTCTTTATTAACGCCACTTACCCTCTTACAGGTTATTCAAACCTTGGTGTTATCACACCTTGACTACTGCCCAGCAATCTGGTCAAGTGCAGCAAAAAAGGATCTCAACAAACTTCATATTGTGCAGAATAGAGCAGCTCGTCTTGCACTTGGGTGTTCTATGAGAACAGGTGTAGACTAAATGCATAGGGATCTTGCATGGTTGAAAGTAGAGGGCAGAGGGCGGTTAGGTGGCGTAGCGGAGATTTTGCGTTCGTCACCAACCCCGGAGCTGTGAGCTGGATTCGCCTGTTCGAATCCAGCTCACAGCTCCGGGGTTGTCACCAGCTTGGCTGGCCGTTCACACTAATACAATTGGCAGTATTAGAGGGTGGGAGAAGCTGGCGGGGTGGGTCCGGGTCGTTGTAAACAGCGACTCCTACAGTTCGGTCGGGGCGCCTGCTAAGCGCGGATGGGACCTGATTGGGATAGTGTGATCCTTCCACACGCTACGCCCTCTCGGAGAATATCCGCGCTGCCAGGTGAAAAGAAGCAGTTGATTGGCTGGACGTGTGTTGGAGGAAGCACGTGATAGCCTCCACTCTCCCAGACCGACTGTAGGGGGTAAGTGCGCAGCGACCAGGAAGGGGATTGGGAATTGGCATAACGACTAACATTGGGATGGGAGAAAATCGGAGGAAAATGGAGGGGGAAAAAGATAAATAAAAAAAAAAAAAAAAAAGTAGAGGGCAGATCGACACGCACCCTACTAACACTATTTAGGAATATAACTGTCTAAACAACCAAGCTGCCTGTACTCAAGAATAACCTTTTCCCAAGACAGACATGAGCACAGGACAAGACAAGTTACCAGGGGTCATGTTTCAATTCCTCTACCGAGATCAAATGCAATTAAAAGAACTGCTATGTATAGGGCCATCTCACAGTGGAATAGGTTGCCATATGCAATTACTCAAGCAACAAGCAAAGACGGCTTTAAAAAGCAATTAAAGAGGTTACTTTGGGTACAGGTGCAATGCTTGACATATACCATTTTATTATTTGACATTTTGTAATATTTTGATATAATGCTAATTAGGGGTGCACGATATAGATTTTTTGACCCCGATATCGATAACTTTCTGCTCCTCAAGGTCGATACCGATAACCGATATATATATATATATTTATTGTATTATAATATTTTTTTTTTGGATATATATATTTTGACCTAACCAGATTTATCATGACGAGCGTTACTACTATGAACAAAACAAAGCCAAGAGAACAGTTTTGACTCTTCAAATAAAGTGACTATATTTATTTTTCCAAATAAATATAATTTGAGTCGATCACAAAATTCACAATCCGTCAATGTCATTAACGATGTGTTTCCCTGAACAATGAGTGAACTAAAAACCAACAGGTATTGTGCTTTGTCAGTAGGGATGGGTACCGTTCACATTTGAACCGATACGGTACCGTTTTTTTCTAGGGATGCACCGAAATTCCGGCACAGAAAGTTTTCGGCCGAAAATGGCAAAAAATTGGCCTTTCGGCTTTCGGCCGAAAGAGTTTTTTCACCGAAAATATATCACCGAAACAGAAACAACCTAACAACCTTGCGTGTTGTTGTGATGATGTCGGGAGTCGCGCTGTTTCTATGTAAACTCTGCGCGCAACGCGTCCAATAAATGCGTCTTTAACATGCTTTTATATCCTTATTTACTATATGCCCGTCGCGGTTAATCACTGAGTGATCTAATATGCATATTATTCAGAGCGAGAGGGGGGGGGGGGGGGGGGGGGGGGGGGTTGTGTTTCTCACATTGACGCTGTCTGTCTGTCACGCGTCTACTGTGCCAAAGTCCAGAGAGCACATTCAGCTGGGGACTAGAAAGGTGCGCTCAGTAGAGCACAGATGTCCGCTGCGGCAGCCAGAGAAAATATGGAATTAATGTACTGTATGCATTCAGAAGTGCTGAATAAATGTTTTATGGACCCATAATAGTGATTATTTATTATTTAAGTTAAGTTTTGCCATAATCATATATTTTTCCATAATCATAATGTTCCACAACATTGGTAAAAAAAAATTCTATTCTATGAATCATTTTCGGCCTTTCGGCCTTTCGGTTTTCGCCCAACTGTTCTCTATTTTCGGTATCTGTTTCGGCCAAGAATTTCCCATTTGGTGCATCCCTACTTTTTTCAGTACTTTAGTCTCTAAAAATGTAATCTACCTACCTCAGTTGTGAAAAAAAATATCCAGACTTCAAATAACCACATTTTCGACAGTTTTCGGCTTGTCATTGCCCCGAATGCTTTGTTGTTGAATCAAGTCAAATCCTAAGTAAGCGTATATTGTGCGTGTGAACGTTGACACGAAAAGAAAAAAGTGTAAAAAAAGAAGTAAATTTGTTTTTAATATTATTATTTGAGCTATCAATACTTTTATCGGGATGACGTCATAATTGCTGATATCGACCCGATAATTATCGTGCATCCCTAATGCTAATGTAATGAGTTGGGTTGGATGGGTGTGGGGGGGGGTTGTTTGATTATGTTATGTATAGTGTTTCGTATGTTTGTTATTGTTGGTTTTATTTTTGATTGTTTGTTTGTATTTATTGTTTTCTGTGGACCCCAGGAAGAGTAGCTGTTGCCATTTGTAACAGCTGATGGGGATCCAAATAAACTTAAACTTAGTCCTTGAACACAGGGGGTGGCTCCAGTAATCTTTTATATCTCTAATTCTCTCTCTCTCTCTCTCAACAGTATACTTGCCCAACATTGAACTGATTGGAATGCAGAACAGGCCTGACATCACACACCCAATCATAGGTTAGTGAAGTGTGTGTGTGTGTGTGTGTGTGTGGGTACATATTGACACTGGTGTTTTCTAAAATATATTTGTGCAAATCGGTGTCCAGCCAAATGGAGGCCTCGGTTTGGGAATGTTTGTGTAGTTTCTTCCAACATGGCTGCCTGTAACCACTTCAGAGAGAAAACACTGTTCAGTGGTAGAGCAGGTAAAACACTACAGAGCAGGTAAAACACTACAGAGCAGGTAAAACACTACAGAGCAAGTAAAACACTACAGAGCAGGATATTACCATAGTTATAGAAGATCCAGTAATAAAACGCCACAAAAAGGGCCTCCACCCGCTACAGTGTGATCTACATTATACTGTGCTTCCGGCTAGTGACACACTATCAGCACATTATCAATAACAAACTACCACTGACTAATACGGTATGGACTAAATGCCGGTGAGCTAATGAGTAACGGTTGTGATCTTTATTACGCACTATTTAATGCAGTCAAGCGGCTCAACTAGCACTTCAAAAACCACGTACCGTACCGCACGGGGAACATTACAGACTTGTGGTGTGATGGTGGTGTGTTATTATGGCACACATTGGGGGGGGGGGGGGGGGGGGGCGACAGTGACTCAGGAGGTAGAGCAGTCGTCTGGTAATCCGGAGGTTCCCGATTCGATTCCCGGGCAGCGTGTCGAAGTGAGCACCTTGCATCGTCGCCTCCGCCATTGGTGTGAATTTATCTAAATGTCTTTTTTAGATAAAAGCGCTATATAAATGCAGCCATTTACCATTTACCTTGATTTTTAAAAGTGGAACAAGTTTTTAATGGATATCTGCTGAGCATCGCTGCAGTCCTTCATGGCAGCGGCCTAACCATCTAAAAAAAAGTCGTTTTTCTTCCTGCAGGAATGAACCCATATGTGTTTTTATTCCTATGGTCTGACACAGTCTAAAAATAAAACAAAACGATTCCCAAATAAGAATAAAGGGGAAGGAGATCAGAGGAACAAGGTGACAACAAAGTAGAAAAGAAAAGAAAAGAGGGAAATCGGGCAGAGTCATTTTATAAATTTGGTGAAGAAGTGAGATTTGAGTTGGGATTTGAAAGAGTCCAGTGCCTAGAAGTTCTCCCGAGTTCTTTTTGTTTGACGTTTTTCTCCTTGGTTCCTCCTATAGGTCTGTCCCTGGTGACCATGTGTTTCACCTCGGAGGAGAAGGCCTTTAAGAGCTTCTGGCTGTGCCACGCGTGCGAGGAGAGCATCTCCCAGGACCAGATGCGGCTGCACCTACGCTCGGCGAACCACTACATCAACTACTATGTAAGGACTGAACTCCACGCCATATATAATAGAAGTCTTTGATAACCCTGAAACACACACACACACACACACACACACACACACACACACACACACACACACACACACACACACACACACACACACACACACACACACACACACACACACACAGAGAAAGACATGCAGAAAGACTCGTCACGGGTTACATGGAATTTTCCTATGTTTGCAATGAGTTTACTTTCATATACAGGTTTGATTCTAAATGTAACCCTTTCACTACCACACGACAGAAGGTTAACCCTTCACTACCACACTACAGACGGTTAACCTTCTGTCGTATGGCAGTGACAGGGTTAACCCTTTGTCGTGTGGCAGTGAAAGGGTTAACCTTCTGTATTGTTGCAGTGAAAGGGTTAACTAAGCCAACAATCGAACAAATCCACTTCTATATCGTCGTTGGGTCGCCCCCCCCTCTCCACCCAACAAGATCTTTAAATAAACCAATTTGCCTCGAGGCTTAATGTAGAATGTATGGTGTTGAGTATTGACATGACTGGGGACATTGTTCAAACCCCTACAGTATATGTAAACGGTAAATTGCTGCATTTATATAGCAGCTTTTATCCAAAGCGCTTTACAATTTTGTTCCTCACATTTTACCCATTCACTCACACATTCACACACCGACGGCGGAGGTGCCAATCTGCTCATAGGGAGCAATTAGGGGTCAAGTGTCTTGCTCAAAGGACACTTCGACATGCTGCCCGGGAGGAGTGGGAATCGAACCGGGAACCTCTGGATTAACCAGACGACTGCTCTACCTCCTGAGCCACTGTCGCCCCCATGTACATGTACGTTCTCTCATTCTTTGGTTGAGTGCTGGCGTCTTATTGTGAGACACTGGTCAGAGAGACTTATTTGCAAATATGAAATAAACACACGTTGATAAAGATCTTGAGTCTTTCTGGCTCTCCTTGACAAACACCCATTATGGAAAAATCACATGTTCACCCTCTTAAATTCTTTGTACCGTTCAAGCAATCCTTCAAGCAATATCTCTTGCACTATTCCCAGGGTTCGCACAAGGTCCTTGAAGTGCTTAAAGTGCTTGATAATTATTATAATTTGTTTTTAGTCAAGACCTGGAATTCATTGAAAACAGTAAATTTTTTAACAAGGTGTTTAAAAAGTCCTTGAAATTCAAATCAACCATTTGCATTGACAGTTTTGTTCATTCGTGATAAACATTTTCTGAATCAAGAAATAAATTTATTTTATTTAAAGTGTAATGAATTGTCGGAAATTGGTTTTAAGCCATAAAGATAAATTTTTCTGGGCGGCTACGTGGCGTAGTGGGCAAGGCGCTCGCCACGAATGTGGAGACGCTGGGCTCGCCTGTTCGAGCCCAGCGCTCCACATTGCTTTCAGTTTAGCTGGTCGTTCATACTAATACACATTGGCCGTATTAGGGGGTGGGAAACTGATGGGTGGGGATCGGGCGTTGTGGACAGCGACTCCTACATGTCGGTTGGTGCGCCTGCGCAGTAGAATCAGGAAGTGTCGGGGGCAGCGTGAGCCTCCCACGCGTTACTCCTCGCCACTGAGAGATCGAGCTGCGCAGGTGAAAAGATGCGACTGCTGTTACCTCAAGTACCGGAGGGGACTTGTGCTATGTATGACTTAGTCCACATTGCAGCCGGCTTGTGGGAGGCAAGAAACAGCGTTCGTGACAGGGGAGGGTTGAATTGGATGATACGAAATTGGGATGGGAGAAAATGTAGAAAATGGGAGAAAAAGTGGATAAAAAAAAAAAGATACATTTTTCTATAAAAAAACGCATTTAAAAGTGAATTGTATCCTTTTTTAAATGCCCTTTTTAAAATGAAAAAAAGGTGCTGGGAAAAGTACGTGAAAGTCCTTGAATTTCATTTAGTCTGTGGGAACCCTGTATTCCCTTACTTAATTTCATGAATCGGCTTGTTACTACGAGTGAAACTCCCTGGCGTACAGAGAGCATGTTTTGTCTGGACAACTCTTAACGACCAACTCTGTCATAACAAAATATTAGGGACTCAAGTCCTGCTTAGCCAGGTGCACCTTATCAGTATTCATCCCACACGGTTATCTTTTTTATGTATGCAAAACCTTGATTTCTTTGAATAATAATAATAATTCATTTTATTTGTATAGCGCTTCTCAGGAACCCGATGTCGCTGACAGAAAAACAAAGAAACAAAGGGAACATAAGACCACAGGGAAAACCGCATGAGATACACAGAAACATAGAGCCACAGTAACAAACATCAAAACAGGTTGAAGGGGGGGGGGGGGGGGTTATGGGTGGGGAAGGTTGAAGGCTAGGGAGAACAGGTGGGTTTTGAAGGTCGAGAGTGTGGGGGAGTCTCTGATGGTCTGAGGGAGGGAGTTCCAGAGTCGAGGTGCAGTGTGTGAGAAGGCCCGATCACCAAGTGTTTTAGTTTGGATGACGGGACAGTGAGGGAAGCAGTGGAGGAGAGAGTTGCAATAGTCGAGGCGGGAGGAGATGAAGGCGTGTATGAGGGATTCAGCGGCAGGGGGGGGGAGAGGCGGTGTCAAATTTTGGTGATATTGCGGAGGTGGAAGTATGAGGTTTTGACAATGGAGCGGACATGGGGGTTGAATGAGAGGGTGGGGTCGAGGATGACAGCTGCGGTTGTGGACTGGGGGGGAGGGGGTGATGGTAGAATCATTGATGGTGAGTGTGATGGGTCCGGATCTACTGAGGCTGGTTTTGGTGCCGATGATGAAGAGTTCCGTCTTGTCGCTGTTTCATTTGAGGAGGTTATGAGTCATCCAGGTTTGATGTTCGGAAATGCAGGACTCAATGTGACTGAGGGGTGGGTTGTGAGGGGATGAAAGTATCCTCGGGCTCGGGGCTCACTTCAGATCGTCTTCCGCTCTCTGTATCGAACTCTGAGACTCTGAGCACAGAATAAACGACTATCTTTTTTTCCTATCCATTGACTCGATCTCAAGTTCTCTTAAGTTCTCCGGACTTGGTCAAATATCTATAATATATATATATCTATGAGCGGCTACGTGGCGTAGTGGGCAAGGCGCTCGCCACGAATGCTGGAGACGCTGGGCTCGCCTGTTCGAGCCCAGCGCTCCACATTGCTTTCAGTTTAGCTGGTCGTTCATACTAATACACATTGGCCGTATTAGGGGGTGGGAAACTGATGGGTGGGGATCGGGCGTTGTGGACAGCGACTCCTACATGTCGGTTGGTGCGCCTGCGCAGTAGAATCAGGAAGTGTCGGGGGCAGCGTGAGCCTCCCACGCGTTACTCCTCGCCACTGAGAGATCGAGCTGCGCAGGTGAAAAGATGCGACTGCTGTTACCTCAAGTACCGGAGGGGACTTGTGCTATGTATGACTTAGTCCACATTGCAGCCGGCTTGTGGGAGGCAAGAAACAGCGTTCGTGACGGGGGAGGGTTGAATTGGATGATATACGAAATTGGGATGGGAGAAAATATAGAAAAAATGGGAGAAAAAGTGGATACAAAAAAAAATATATATATATATCTATATAGTTGGTAACTACTATAGTCCCAGCGATATACAAATTCACCCAAACTATTTGGACTTGAGAGAGTGATGTTTTCCTCCTGTGCTTCTAGAGCTACACCGACCCTGATGTTTTCCTCCTGTGCTTCTAGAGCTACACCGACCCTGATGTTTTCCTCCTGTGCTTCTAGAGCTACACCGACCCTGATGTTTTCCTCCTGTGCTTCTAGAGCTACACCGACCCTGATGTTTTCCTCCTGTGCTTCTAGAGCTACACCGACCCTGATGTTTTCCTCCTGTGCTTCCAGAGCTACACCGACCCTGATGTTTTCCTCCTGTGCTTCTAGAGCTACACCGACCCTGATGTTTTCCTCCTGTGCTTCCAGAGCTACACCGACCCTGATGTTCTCACCTTCTCCTTCCTGGACCTGGACATGTTGAGCAGACTGAGACCCGTGGCCCTGGAGCACGTGACCAAGAATGGATCTGGAACCATACAGGTAGGAAAACGTGTTTATGAAAACACAAAACATCAATAGAATGCCAGAAGTGATGCGTAAACCTGTGGCCCAGAACAATGTAATATGACTTATTTTCCTGTTTTTATCTTGTGATACGATCATCTATCTTGTACTACAATCGTCTTGTAATACAATCGTCTTGTAATACAATCGTCTATCTTGTACTACAATCATCTTGTAATACAATCGTCTATCTTGTACTACAATCGTCTTGTAATACAATCGTCTTGTAATACAATCGTCTATCGTGTACTACAATCATCTTGTAATTTGATTGTCTATCTTGTACTACAATCATCTTGTAATTTGATTGTCTATCGTGTACTACAATCATCTTGTAATTTGATTGTATTATAAGATGATTGTAGTACAAGATAGACGATTGTATTATAAGATGATTGTAGTACAAGATGGACCAGACCTGGGCATTGTACGGCCCGCGGGCCGGATACGGCCCACGGGATGATTCTGACCGGCCCGCGAAAGATTACATTGACTTGATTCAACAACAAAGCAGTCGGGGCAAGCCGAAAACGGTAGAAAGTGTGGTTATTTGAAGTTTGGATTTTTTTTTTCACAACTGAGGTAGGTAGATTACATTTTTAGAGACTAAAGTACAGAAAAAAGGTACCGTTGGGTACCGGTATCGATTCACAGGTACCGGTACCGTATCGGTTCAAATGTGAACGGTACCCATCCCTACTGAACACACAACTGCAGGGCAAGGGCATTTTTGCTCATGAAATGCATAGCCATGTGAAAGCCTTCATGACAAAGTTGCAATTAATTTCAAGGCAACTAGGCAGCAACAATCTCAAACACATGAAAACCCTGAAAGAAGTCAAACCATCAGCTGATCACCGGCACAGGTACTCATCCATGTTGGGAGCACTGCATGATGAATTTTCAAGGCGTTTTCAAGATTTCAAAAAGGTTGAGGATGAAATGCAGCTGGTTTCCTCTCCCTTTACCTGCAATGTTGATAGTTGTTCAGCTTGAACTCATTGACATGCAGTCTGATTCACTACTGAAAGAGCACTTTAAGTCAGCATCACTGCTAGAGTTCTACTCTGCTCTCAAGGAGGAGAACTTTCCAAACATGAGGAGACATGCTCAGAAGATGTTGGTTCTCTTTGGATCCACCTACATATGTGAACAGACATTCTCAGTCATGACGTTTACCAAGTCCAGGTACAGATCCTCTCTCACTGATGCACATCTGGCAGCTGTGCTTCGCATCTCCACCTCAGACATGCAACCTGACTTTGATGGACTTGTTAAAGCTCAACAGAGACTGGATTTCTCACACTGAATGAAAAAAAAAAAAAAAAACTGAAGAACACTAAAATGTGGAAATATAACAAGTGAAATGGGACACTTGATCTTTTTTTTTCTTTTTTTTTGCACAGTTCTGAAAACATTAAATGTTTAATATAGGCATGTAAAGTAAAAAAGGCTACAAAACTGGGACACTTTTCTTTACATACGGTAGTTCAGTGACATGTCTTGTTTATTTTGGCTATAAGATGATGTGATGTCTTTAGAAAGCTAAGAAAATCCTTGTTTCAATAGTATATGAAACTCAAAATGCCCTTTGTTATTAATGTTTCACATTTTGTTTATCATTTTGGAAATAAATTCTATTTGAATAAATGATATTTTTGAAAGCTAACCTCACCTTTTAATTGCCAAATAATAACATACACTCTTACCAGGGGTCAATACAATGCCATTTACTGCTTTTTATATAGAAATAAAATGTATATTATGCATAATTGAGTTTGGAATTTTGGCCCGACCCTCCAACATATTTTCAGTTGCTCATTCGACCCCCTGGGAAAAATAATTGCCCACCCCTGAGATAGACGATTGTATTACAAGATGATTGTAGTACAAGATAGACTATTGTATTACAAGATGATTGTAGTAAAAGATAGACAATCGTCTATCTTGTACTACAATCATCTTGTAATATATTTTCTACATTATATATGTATTATGGTTTCATGACGGTGTACCTCCCAGCGCTGCCTCGGCCTCTTGTTCTTGACACATGTGTGTTTCTGTGTGCAGGTCTTGGACTTGCCTGCGCACGTCGTTTCAGTGAATACAGCCGGCTTCTATTCCAAAGGTATATATGAACCCATACTACCTGTCCCTAACTTCTATTTTAGCCCTGGGTGAAAATGACCTGACCTAAGATTGTGGCCGACCCCTACAGTACCCCCCCCCGGTCACAATCTGTTTGAGACACTCCCCTCTGGCAGGAGGCTGCGGTCCATCAGGGCCAAAACCTCACGCCACAAGAACGGTTTGTTCCCCTCTGCAGTGAGCCTCACTGACACCCCCCCACGGTGTTACATTAACACACCCCTACTGGACTATATACTTGTATATACAATCAAAATATACTTGTTCATACTTCGCTGTTCATACTTTTTGCACATAACTGCCCAGTTGCACATCCCTGCTAAATATCCCATCCCACTGTATTGTTATTTTTATTCTAATTAGTGTATATACTTGACCACATATTGCACAGTTGTACAGCCCTGGCCTATTTTTATTTTTACTTTACTATATTCTATTTTTTTTTATCCACTTTTTTCTCCTCCTTTTCAATTTTTTCCTCCCATCCCAATATTGCTGTGCCAATTCTCCCCTCCCCTGTCTTGAACGTTGCTGGCATATGCCCCCCACAGGCCGGTTGTAGGGAAGATGGAAGCCTTGCATCACATGTCCCCTCCGATACATGTGGAGGCAGCCTGTCGCATCTTTTCACCTGCCAGCGCGGACTCTCATTGGCGAGGTGTAACGTGTGGGAGGCTCACACTACCCCCGCCATTTCCTGTCTCTGCTGTGCAGGCGCCCCCAACCGACCTGTAGGAGTCGCTGTCCACAACGTCCAGATTACCACCCACCGACTTCCACCCGCTAACTCTGCCAATTGAGTTAGTATGACGGCCGGCCCAAGCCGGAGGCAACGCCGACAGCCGGAGTCGAAACCCGGTGTCTCTTGCGTTGGTGATGAGCGCAATGTCCGCTGCGCCACCCAGCCGCACCTTTACTATATTCTATTGTGCTTATATTTCATTTAGTTTATATCTCATTTAATTTGATTCTACCTCTTTATTTGACAGTTGTACACGTGAAAACGACTTGGCAATAAAGACCTTTCTGCTTGTGGTTCTCCTCTGTTAGTGATGCACACTCTCCACCAGAATGAGCAGCTGACCAGGGCCCTGAAAGGTAAGGCATTCTATTCTTCAAGACCAGTCATTTATTTACAAGCTCGGAGCCGACCATAGTTCTGAATCAAGACATTTAATTTGTTTTTATCTGAAGTGTAATTACTAATTGTCGGAAATTGGTTTTAAGCCATAAATATTGGATCAGATTTTTTTCAAAAAAAAAATAAATAAAATGCATTTAATAGTGAATTGTATCCTTTTAAATGCCCTTTTAAAATGAAAAAGAGTGCTTGGGAAAGTCCTTGAAAGTCATTGAATTTAATTTTGCAATGTCTGTGGGAACCCTGTGTACAGTAACTTCAGAATTAAAAACTAGACATAATTACACAGTGTAACAGAGGACAATACAACATGACAGAAGACAGGATGGACAGTCACAGTAGCACCACAAGACACTAGGAGTATACAACAGACGATCCAGTATGACATAGGACTAGGCCTGCCACGATAACACATTTTGCTGGGCGATTAATTGCCCCCGAAAATATCGCGATAAGCGATATTATTGCGACCGGTTAGAGAATTTTTTTTTTGGAGAAATTTATTTCCCAAAACTTTTATTTTGAAGCCCACCGCTCCGTCTTTTCCGGTGTTTAAGACTTTTATTTTGAAGCCCACCGACCGGACCGGAAGTATTGTTGTGATTATTATCAGGTACTTTTTGGGTACCAGAAAAGTCACGTGAAACACTGAATAGAGACGCGTCTCTAGGATTTCATAATCATTATGTTTGCAGCAGGCACAAGTGCAATAAACAAAGGATACAGTCACTGTGTATTCTGCCTCATTTATTGATTAAACAAAACCGACATCAACACAATTTGCCACCGAGCGGAGAGTTTAGTCTCGCAAAAAGATCGCTGACTTGTTAAGGCTTGTTGTTAGGTTAGGTGCTAATGTTGTGCTAGCGTTTTAGCATGGCTATCGTACATAGTGTGATCAATATAACTCGCTATTGATTGTTTGTATGAGTAACGTTAATGCTAGTAGAATAGACACAACGTGAGGTAATCACCATCCATTTTAAACCGGTTATTACCTAATGCTAACGTTAGCAAATAGACGCGACTGGTAACGTTACAGCTTGTTAGCCTAATGCTCGTTAACGTTAACGCTTGTAGAATAGACACAATGAGAGGTAACGTTAGCAGAATAGACACAACGAGGGTCTCGTTAATGTTGTTATTGATATTATACTACTGCTCTGTAGTAAAGCCAGCGGCCCGCCTCCCAACACGGACAGTGACTGACAAGGGGCACTGGGTCCGCCTCATTAAAACAAACGCGCAAATAGCAATTAATCGCGCCCGTCAAAATCATTGCATTCATTTTAATTATCGCGGCAATTAATCGATTTATTGCTTATCGCGGCAGGCCTACATAGGACAGTAGACAATATGTTATGACACAAAGACTATACAGCCGACAATATAGTAAGACATAGGAGTAGGACTATGCAACAGACAGTACGGTAAGACATAAGACAATAGAGTAACTGGACACTGTACAGAACACAGCAACACGAGTAAGCCTCCTCTTGTTCCATCAGTAGCGCGGTTCAAATCAATCAACGGAGGCCTTGCACGTGGTGTTCTCTGTCCTCCAACATGGCTGCCTGTAGAAGAAGAAATGTGTGGTTAAAAAAAGATAGTTTTCCAAAGAAGATCAGCGACGGAAAAGATCAGTTTGAAGCCCTTGTAGAGGGTGTAGACTTTCTGATGGCGTTGTGTTCCTGCCTAGTTTCCTGTTTTTATCACTGGCTGTGTTTTGGACATGTGCGTTTGTGTATCAAGGTGAGTGTGTGGGTGTGTGTGTGTGCGTCTATGTGTGTGCATGCATGTTAATTAGTTAAATTGTTAACCATCATGTGTCCGTCTCCATCTCCAGCTAACATGCCAGAGAGGATTAGTCTACAGACCTACCAGAGGAGCCCCGCAAGGAAGCACCCTCTTCTGGGTCAGTCCTTAACCCTTTCACTACCACACTACCAAAGGGGTTAACCCTTTCACTGCGACAATGCAGAAGGTGTAACCCTTTCACTACCACACGGCAAAGGGTTAACCTTTCACCCTTTCACTACCACACTACAATAGGTTAACCCTTTCACTACCACACTACAGATGGTTAACCCTTTCACTACCACCCTACAGACGGTTAACCCTTTCACTACCACACTACAGACGGTTAACCCGCTCACAACCACACTACAGAATGTTAACCCTTTCACTACCACACTACAGGCGGTTAACCCTTTCACTACCACACTACCAATGGGTTAACCCTTTCACTACCACACTACAGACGGTTAACCCTTTCACTACCACACTACAGACGGTTAACCCGCTCACAACCACACTACAGAAGGTTAACCCTTTCACTACCACACTACAGACGGTTAACCCTTTCACAACCACACTACATGCGGTTAACCCTTTCACTACCACATTACCAATGGGTTAACCCTTTCACTATCACACTACCAATGGGTTAACCCTTTCACTACCACACTACAGACGGTTAACCCGTTCACAACCACACTACAGAAGGTTAACCATTTCACTACCACTGTGGTAGTGAAAGGGTTGAGTAAAGGAGCTGTGTACTCCCTCCACCACTGCTCCTGTAGGTCTGCAGCACCTGGTGGAGTTCGGTTGTAACGACCCGGTGGAGAAGCGCTCCTATCTCTGCACCATCTGTCGGCTCAAGTTTGACGCCCGCAACGTCTTCAAGCACGTCCTGAGCTTCCACCACATCTACTGGTACCTGGTGAGATCCCCTCACTTGATGCGCACACACACACACACACACACACACACACACACACACACACACACACACACACACACACACACACACACACACACACACACACACACACACACACACACACACGCTGACTCACTCACACACACACACACTAGGGTTGGGCATCGTTTGGATTTGAACGATTCCGGTTCCGATTCTCCATTCCGATTCTTTGAGGTGCAGGTCAAAACAGGTCACAGCTTATTTTGCAGGAGTTTTTATTTTTTTTGAAAAATCTAAAAAAATAAATCATACTATTCACATTGTCAGTTGACTTGATACAGTTAACCCATTGGTTGCTGTACTGTAACTAGGGTATTAATTAACAAAGTAAAACAAATGCATTTTATTTTAATTTTTTTTAACACTTTCGATGCCGGCCGTGTTTTCCTTTTTACCCCCTTGAATGCCGCCACCCACTTCAATGTTGGCGTTAAAAACGCATAATCTATGTTTTAAATGATGGCTATGTGTCTAATCTGCCCATCGCTTATCAATGACTTGTTTGCAGTCAACATTGTCGAAACGGATAGTTTTTTAACACTTTAATCGCCAAGGACGCCTAAACTCGTCATTCCCCGCCATGCTAATTCTGCCAATGACGCTGTAACACGTCATTGAGATCAATATTTCAAAAATCTGTGATCGCAATCATATTTCTCCCGCGGAGACTTGAGATCTACTGTTGATCCCCTCTCAACTCTCCAACGGTTCAAGAGCGCCATCTGGTTGCCGATCGGTGGATCGCCCAAACCGGAAACGGAAACTGGTGCTCATCCAAATTCGGTCCGATCACTCGCTATATGTCCCGGGACTCGAGCTAGACACAATGGATAGCAATCCGTTACCAATAACTCGATAAACAACATGATTTGGACGTATATACTATTATACAACCTGGAGATGGATTGCATATTTCAACATCCCATAATAGGAATATTTTTGCTTACCGTGTTCGATACAAACTGCTCTAATGATCATATCACCCACACTAGATGAATCATCTAACGTTGGCCACGGAATTATAAACGACCCCCCCCCATCCGGTCAACATCAGATGATAAGTAGTAACTTCTAGAAGCACGTCCATTTGACATTTTTTATCTCGCGCAGATCGCTATCAAACTGTATTTGATCATCAATATAATGCATTTAGGGCTATAAATCACGTTCTGGAGAATGCTGCAGAAAACGATAAAAACATATTTATACTTTAGACCGTATTTTAGTATGAATATGTGAATGAAAAAGTATAACGTTCCTACGTCCTGAACGATAGATAATTGACGTTGAATGGGCCATAGTAATGTCAATTTAGCAATACAATTTAAAAAGTTATAGCCCTGCAAAGAAGGGGAACTTCTCCATAGACAAATAGAGCTGGCAGAGGATGGTATAATGATGTACATAAGCCTGGCGAAGAAAGTGTTAATCGGTTCATATCCTTTTTATAGCATTTAGAAAAGCTATCGTTCTCTCGAAAATTTTCGGAAAATAGAAAGATTCCCCCATAAACGGCATTTATTGGAATATTCTCGAATACACTAGACACGTTGTCATTTGTCGGCCTATTTATGAATCGTTTTCAAATAAACGCTAGATTATCGATAGTATATGTGTACTTATGCACGCTATAGAAGCGGGCTGAAAAATCTATTCTCTCATTTCCTCAACATCACACACACACACACACATACGGGACACGCTGTTATCTCAGTGAATACAGCTCTGATTATCCTAAAACTGGTAACATAGACTCCTTACCTTAGATCAGATGTTCTCCAAAAAGATTATTTCAATTCCTGATCGCCATTCCAAATATCGATCTCGTTTATTGATTGATTATTTGCTGCTGTAAATATATATTCCACGCTGCTTTCCAACTCGCGATCACCTCCCTCATCATCAGATCCCTCGCCAGCATAATGGAGCCAGTTGGCTCCCCCCACAGGGATCCAGCAGTATAATCGAATGGCCTGCAGTTACACAGGGATAGACGATAGGGGGCGGTATTTTCCCATCTGAGCTCCTAGAGGGTCTGCTGTACCAACGGGAGACTCGGTTGATGAAATATGAATTCAGATCGCTAATTAAAAAATCAAACGACAATTAGCGTCGTCGGCACTCAACGGGGGGCATGATAAGACGACAATACACGTCGCTGGCACTCAAAGTGTTAAGAATAGAAATTAAGAATCGAAATGCAAATGGAAGTTAGGAACCGGTTCCTATTAGAACCGGTTATCGGTGCCCAACCCTAACACACACACACACACACTCTCAATCACACACACACACACTGACTTAAAGTGCCACTTGCAGGTTAAACCCTAGTCTTCAATTATGTGTAGTTTACATCATTGGTATCTAATTTCATTATGTATTTATTTACGCTATGAAACATGGATTAAAATATGGACGTGCGTAGTGGTTGTGGATGGGCGGACAAAATGTTTGATAAAAACGCAAAAACTGGGCCAATTTCGATAATTTTTTTCCCCTCTTCATGAAAGTCACATTTGGCCTAGTCCACATTGTTTATTGAACAAAAATACAACCTGCAAGTGGGCCTTTAATCACTCACTGACACACACACACACACACACACACACACACACACACACACACACACACACACATTTATACTGACTCAAACACACGCATACACTCACTCTCAACACACACACACACACACACACACATTTACTCACTCACTCACACACGCACAAAGATATGTTTGCACTTGTTAATCATGTTTTTGTTGGCTTTGCTTTTACACACACACACACACACACACACACACACACACACACACACACACACACACACACACACACACACACACATTTACTCACTCACTCACACACGCACAAAGATATGTTTGCACTTGTTAACACTATGGTCGCCGATGACATGTTTAGACGTCATTCCTAGCCATGCACATTCTGCCGAAGACGCCGTAACTCGTCTTTGATATCAATATTTCAAAAATCTGTGATCGAAATCATATTTCCCCTCCGGAGCCCTGAGATACACTGCAAAGCTCCACTCAACTCTCTAGCGGTTCAAGAGCGCCATCTGGTGGCCGATCGGCAGATCGCCAACAGGAAATGACCCCGTAAACCGGAACTGCTCATCCATATGTCGTCCGGGCACTCGCTATCGTTAGAGAGACTCCGTCTTGACACAGTGAACATCGATCGGTGCAAATAACTCGAAAAAACAACATGATTTGGACGTATATACTATTATACAACCTGGAAATGGATCGGACATTTCTCCATCCCATAATAGAAAAAATTCTGTTCCACGCTCATCTGCCAGCGGCGCGAGGAAGCCACGGTGAGTTGCAGCGTTATATTCTAACGTGTTCCATATAAACTGCTATGATGACTGTAAGAGCCGCATTTAAGCTTAACTGTTTTGATTCATTCTGAACCTGCATTAATACATTTCTCTGTTTCAGTGAGTGGGGCGCTTTGCTCAGGTGAATGGGGCGGGGCTAACGCTATAAGCCACATGTGCGGCGTGTGACGGCAGGGCAGCAGGCAGCAGCAATACTGTCATTGACACGCAACGCAGACGCAACCTTTTGTTCCCGAGATTACTAGGATCTCTTGTTTTATTTCTATGTACGATATTGTTTTCATATTTTGTTCTTGCTGGACATTAAAAGAGCAAAAAGAGCAACAAAAACGTGCAGTGGTTTCTGTTCTGCGACTGCGAGTCTGACACTGCTTCCCAGCCCTACAAGTGGCCAAGAAAGGAAGATTCAAATAGAGTTATAGGACAGACCTGTTTGGATTTTGGCCACTACAATGACCATATGACCCACACTGGATGAATCATCTAACGCTGCCCACGGAATTATAAACGCCCCCTCGCCCATCCGGTCATCATCAGATGATACGTAGTAACTTCTAGAAGTACATCCAGTTGAAAATCTTTATCTCTCACAGATTCCTACCAAACTGTATTTGATCATCAATATAATGCATTTAGGGCTATAAATCACGTTCTGAAGAAAGCTGCAGAAAACGATAAAAACAAACTTATACTTTAGACCATATTTTAGTATGAATATGTGAATGAAAAAGTATATCGTTGCTACACCCTGAACAATACATATAGGACATTGAATGGGCAATTTAGCAATAGAATTTAAAAAGTTATAGCCCTGCAAAGAAGGGGAACTTCTCCATAGACAAATAGAGCTGGCTAGGGATGGTAAATTATGAATTTGAACCATGGCGATCAAAGTGTTAATCATGTTTTTGTTGGCTTTGCTTTTTTTTTTTTTTTTTTTACTTTGACCAGTCAGCTGGTTCTTTTCGCGTTTATCGCTTTTTTTTCTGGTCAAGTATGACCGACAGATACAGGTTGAATGGGGTATAGATGGGGGGAAAGACACTCTTGAGAAAATACGGCGAGTCCGGGATTCGAACTCGTGTACCCCAGATCCGTGATGCGCACGGTTGTCCCCGACGCCGAAATAGCGTTCGAGGTACGCGGTGAGCTACTGGAGCTCCCCTGTTGTTGGCTTTGCTTTTACACACACACACACACACACACACACACACACACACACACACACACACACACACACACACACACACACACACACACACACACATATATACTGACTCAAACACACACATACACTCACTCTCAACACACACACACACACACATTTACTCACTCACTCACACACGCACAAAGATATGTTTGCACTTGTTAATCATGTTTTTGTTGGCTTTGCTTTTACACACACACACACACACACACACACACACACACACACACACACACACACATTTACTCACTCACTCACACACGCACAAAGATATGTTTGCACTTGTTAATCATGTTTTTGTTGGCTTTGCTTTTACACACACACACACACACACACGCACCCACAGCACTGAAGAACTGAAATGTTTTGGACATTTCTTGGACTTTCAGTTGTAAAAGTAAAGTCACTTGGAGTGTCACCAGGAAGTGATATGTCACCAGGAAGTACCACAACCTCTACTGTTGTCTACGTCTGAAAACATTGTTCCTCTGAAAACTTAAAACGGTTATACGGTTCTTTGTCTGGGCTACCCGGTTCTGTACTTGGTTCACTGTAGTTATAGATGGTTCACTGTAGCGTATAGATGGTTCACTGTAGATGGTTCACTGTAGCGTATAGATGGTTCACTGTAGATGGTTCACTGTAGTGTATAGATGGTTCACTGTAGATGGTTCACTGTAGTGTATAGATGGTTCACTGTAGATGGTTCACTGTAGTGTATAGATCAGGGGTGGCCAACCAGTCAGAGACTAAGAGCCACAAAAATTACTGTGGTACCACAAAGAGCCACACCATATACCAGCGTTTCTCAACTTTTTTTTCAGTCACGGCACCCTTCATGTGTTTATAGGTCTCACCCTCTGGCCTCTGAAGTTGCTAATGTCTTTTTTATTTGGGCCTCACGGGGTTAAAATTACCCTGTGAGACCCACGGTTGCAAAATTACAAAATCACTTTTAGCCATTTAAAAAAATTATGTTTATTTAAAAAATGTTAAAGGGGAACTATTTTACTATTTCTTTCACTATTTGGGCACTTTTACACAATTCCTGTGAGTCTATGGAACACCTAGGTTTTTTTCAAATGGTGAGGTAAGTACCACATCCTTCCTTCCTCTAGATTTAACGTACGGTTTGTATTTCTAATAAAGTACTCAAAAACCGCATTTTTCTATCAAGATCTTAAGCCGTTTTGAGGCTGGGCTCCAACCACTGTGTGGCCTGGTGCCAACTGCCACATCAACTGCTACATTATTATGCAGCTGAGAAATCTCTGACATCACAGATATGCAAATTTTCAGATGACTCAGTTCAGTGAGGGTGAATATTGTGAGAGGAGAATTGGAAGAATGCGCCAATATGAGAATTAGAGACATAGATCCTATTAATATAAGTCCACATAGCTAAGAAACAATGGTAAACACTGAAAAAGGCCATTTATAAGATAGTTCCCATTTAAGCACATGTATAGTCAATTGGTCCTGTTGTTCAGCCTCACAATGCTATTTGATAGTAAATGTGTTTATATGTCCCACCCTCTGGCCTCTGAAGTTGCTAATGTATTTTTAATTTGGGCCTCACAGGGTTAACCTCTTAAGCCCGAGATATACAGTAAAAGTGTATATTTTCAGCATTACGTTTGTTTACCAATTATTTTAACTGTTATTAGTGAAATATAAGATTATAGAAATCTCACGGCATTGAGTCGGAAACCGGCGCATATTGACAGGAGGAAGTGGCACATCCAAAAGTGAGTGTAGTCTTTTGAAGGAAGAGACTCAGGGATTTCAAATTTTGAAAAACGACCCTACCCAGCTCACACCAGCCCCTGTCAATCATCTGACTTCTGGATTTACTTTTTTATTTCTCTTATTTTTTGGGATTATCTCCCACAAACCTGAACGTTATTGCCATAAAACAGAACGCAGTTAGTTTCTCTACCTTTCTGTGAACGTCTTGCAAAAAACGGTGTTGCAATATGATGAAAAATGGTGGAGAAATTCCCTAGATTCAGATACCAAGAACATGCAAATGGACCATTTAAAAAAGAAATTAAATGTTTATTCTACGTCCTTGTGGAATGAGTGACATAAAAAAAAGTTATAATATTTTTTTTTAAACTTTTTTTTTTTGATGGAAGAGCCGCACATTGACGGGCTAAGAGCCGCGGGTTGGCCACCCCTGGTATAGATGGTTCACTGTAGATGGTTCACTGTAGTGTATAGATCAGATCTGGGCATTGTACGGCCCGTGGGCCGGATACGGCCCGCGGGATTATTCTGACCGGCCCGCGAAAGATTACATGATAATAAAAAAAAAATTAAAAAAAAATAATTTTTTTTTTTTTTTCACTTTTTTCTTTTCATGTCAACGTTCACACGCACAATATACGCTTACCTAGGATTTGACTTGATTCAACAATAAAGCAGTCGGGGCAAGCCGAAAACGGTCGAAAGTGTGGTTATTTGAAGTTTGGATTTATTTTTTCACAACTGAGGTAGGTAGATTCAATTTTTTGAGACTAAAGTACAGAAAAAAGGTACCGTTGGGTACCGGTATCGATTCACAGGTACCGGTACCGTATCGGTTCAAATGTGAACGGTACCCATCCCTACTGAACACACAACTGCAGGGCAAGGGCATTTTTGCTCATGAAATGCATAGCCATGTGAAAGCCTTCATGACAAAGTTGCAATTAATTTCAAGGCAACTAGGCAGCAACAATCTCAAACACATGAAAACCCTGAAAGAAGTCAAACCATCAGCTGATCACCGGCACAGGTACTCATCCATGTTGGGAGCACTGCATGATGAATTTTCAAGGCGTTTTCAAGATTTCAAAAAGGTTGAGGATGAAATGCAGCTGGTTTCCTCTCCCTTTACCTGCAGTGTTGATAGTTGTTCAGCTTGAACTCATTGACATGCAGTCTGATTCACTACTGAAAGAGCACTTTAAGTCAGCATCACTGCTAGAGTTCTACTCTGCTCTCAAGGAGGAGAACTTTCCAAACATGAGGAGACATGCTCAGAAGATGTTGGTTCTCTTTGGATCCACCTACATATGTGAACAGACATTCTCAGTCATGACGTTTACCAAGTCCAGGTACAGATCCTCTCTCACTGATGAACATCTCGCAGCTGTGCTTCGCATCTCCACCTCAGACATGCAACCTGACTTTGATGGACTTGTTAAAGCTCAACAGAGACTGGATTTATTACACTGAATGAAAGGAAAAAAAAAGCTGAAGAACACTAAAATGTGGAAATGGGACACTTGATATTTTTTTTTCTTTTTTTTGCACAGTTCTGAAAACATTAAATGTTTAATATAGCCATGTAAAGTAAAAAAGGCTACTGGGACACTTTTCTTTAAACAGTTCAGTGACATGTCTTGTTTATTTTGGCTATAAGATGATGTGATGTCTTTAGAAAGCTAAGAAAATCCTTGTTTCAATAGTATATGAAACTCAAAATAATAACTTTATTTGTATAGCACTTTTTCATACATGCCCTTTGTTATTAATGTTTCACATTTTGTTTATCATTTTGGAAATAAATTCTATTTGAATAAATGATATTTTTGAAAGCTAACCTCACCTTTTAATTGCCAATAACACTCTTACCAGGGGTCAAAACAATGCCATTTACTGCTTTTTATATAGAAATAAAATGTATATTATGCATAATTGAGTTTGGAATTTTGGCCCGGCCCTCCAACATATTTTCAGTTGCTCATTCGGCCCCCCGGGAAAAATAATTGCCCACCCCTGGTATAGATGGTTCACTGTAGATGGTTCACTGTAGCGTAGTATAGATGGTTCACTGTAGATGGTTCACTGTAGCGTAGTATAGATGGTTCACTGTAGATGGTTCACTGTAGCGTAGTATAGATGGTTCACTGTAGATGGTTCACTGTAGTGTATAGATGGTTCACTGTAGATGGTTCACTGTAGTGTATAGATGGTTCACTGTAGATGGTTCACTGTAGTGTATAGATGGTTCACTGTAGATGGTTCACTGTAGTGTATAGATGGTTCACTGTTGTTTACGCAATAAACTGTTCAAAGTTCTTTTTCCATTAACAAACATGATTCTTCCAAGTTCACAGTCTATGTTCTTCAGTTCAGTCACGACCAGGATACAGCCATGTAGTTCTCAATAATCCATGTTTTTTTGTTTTCCCTCTACAATGATTCTCTAGGCGGAGCAGCAGCGAGGCAGGTTTCAGCACGTTCTAACAAAGGATCAAACACACCCTGTCACAGGTGGCACGCGTCTCCAATTAATGTTGCGTTACAGAAATATAGCCTGTAATGTAATGTCATTCTAAACGATATAATAAACAATTTAACGTAAATATCCATTAGGCTATTCTAGAACAGATTTATGCCAATTCATTTACACACCTTATGCTACAATAAAAATGATATTTTAGGCTATTCAAATAATGTAATTATCAAAAAGTCACAACAAACTCCCCCCAGATGAGCTCCCAAGCGTCATCATTCTCTGTACCGGCCTCTTCGGGACCACATTCTTGGGGAGTTTTAACGAACATGAACGAACCCTTCCGTCCCGTCCTATGAACGGTTTTAGGCTCCTTAGCTTTGAGCCTCTGTCCAACTCTCTTTCGTTTAACAAGTCTGTTCGTTCCTTTGGGAAGCTTTCTGTTTGAGAGAGTTTTGTCCAGTATTTCTCCGCCTCTCTGATTTCCTCTGCACACAGCGGACCAGTTCTCTTTTTTTTTGTTTCTGTGTATTGTACGTAAAACGCTGCATCCGCGCCGTGGTTGAGTTTGCTGTGTTTTTCCAGGTCAAATAGCGGGCCCAGACCCTGACACACACTTGTTTTCTCCTCTTTCACTATCTGGCTTTGCACCACACACTCCTCCAAGTTCACTCCTTCATCAATCTCTCAATTTGACGTATTTTTTTTCGGTTGGCTCTCTTAACCACTGTGGCCCGTGCCACCACAGAGAGTCCTCTTTCAGTGTCTTTACGCTGGAGCCCCGTGTGCCGCGATCTGCCGGGTTCTCTGCTCCACGGCAGTGCCCCCAGTTGTCTGGGAGGGTCAGGAATCTCTATCACTCGGTTCTGAACGAACGGCTTCCATTGTTTAGCCGTGCCTTTGATCCAATGGAGAGCGATCATTGAGTCTGTCCAATAGTGTGTCTTGATTTCAGGCATCTTTAATTTTTCACAGACAAACTTTCCTAGTCTAGACTCTATCAAAGCTCCCATCAGTTCCAGTCTAGGTAGGGTGCTTTTCTTTAATGGAGCAACTTTAGTTTTGGCTGTTACTAGACTATAGTGGTGCATCTCCCATCTACATCTGTCGTGCGCAAATAGGCTACGCAATGAGCATTTTCACTCGCATCACAGAAAATGTGGACCTCTTTGTCTAAAAGCGTGTCGTCACTATTCTGCATTTCTGAAGTGTAACTTCTGCTTATGGCTATGGAGTCTAAATCAGGAATTTCAGCGCACCACTGATGCCATTTGGCTGAGAGGTCATCTGGGAGCTGTGCGTACCAGTCGAGACCCCGTTCCCACATCTCTTGGAACAGGCATTTTACCCTAATGCTGAATGGGGATAAGAAACCTATTGGGTAAAAAATTCGTGCTGCGGATTGGAGAACTCCTCTCTTTGTGTTTTTTTTGTCCTTTAAATGTTCAATTAAATCCTTCATCAGTTCTCCATGTCAATCCTAACACTTTCATTGACATTTGGCTTTTGATTTCCACCTGTTAATTTTTCACTTGTTGTGTCCATTCTCTTTGCAGCTCATTTGAATTAGTTTTCCACTTGCACAGAGCCATTCCAGCTTCAGACATGATCTCCTTGGCTGTTTGAGTGATTTTTAAAGCCGCCTCTACTGTGTGTGCGCACCGCTGGTATAGTCATCTACGTAGAGACACTCATCTAGGGGTTTTGCGACCTCTGAATATTTGTTCTCGTATTTCTTTAGATGATGACGAATTGTGGCTGCTAACTGAAATGGACTGGAGGACACTCCGAATGGAACTCATGTCATTCTCAGAATGCTGATTTGGTCCATTGACAATGTGTCTCCTGTGGTCCAGAGAAATCTCCGTGCATCTCTGTCCTGTTAGTTTAGAGAGATCTGAAGAAAGGCCTTCGTAATGTCTGACATGAGGGCCACTCTGTACTGTCTAAATCTGACTAGGATGCCTAACCGGTCTGGGTTTAAATTGGGGCCTGTTTGGAGACACTCGTTAAGACAGACAGTCTCTTCCATGTGACGACGCATCAAATACTACTCAATTTTGTAGTCTCTCTTTGATCTTTAATTACAGCATGATGGGGTAAATAGTAAATAGGGTTCTCCGATTGTTTGGACTGCACCTGTTCTACTATTCCCTCGGCTAGATACTCTTGGATGACGTCATTATATATCTATGGTACAGTACGGGGTTGCTATGGAATTTTCTTACCAGGTGAGCGAATCTACTCTCAGCTGTGGCGTAGTCATCAGCGATGATCACCTGTTCCTCTCTCCATGGCAGCCGAACCTCATACCTCCCGTTTGTGTATTTGACTGACTCCTCGAATTTCAGTAGCGCGTCTGCGCTCTCTGCGCTCTCAGCGCGGCCTTCTTTTGACTCCGTTTCCCAGAAGCTGCGCAACTGTTTCGAAAGTGCTTGCTCCTCTCCCCAGCACGTCTGGCGTTTCTGTGACACACAGCATTCAGACAGGTCCCTGCACTAGGGCTGTCCCCGACTAAGGATTTGGATAGTCGACTATGATTGGCCGAAATTAGCCGATAGTCGACTATCAGTCGACTATCAGTCGACTATCAGTCAACTATAAAAAATAAAAAATAAATTGAAAAAAAAAGTATAATGTTTAAAAAAAAATTAAAACATTTATCATTCCATTTGGGCTGTGGGGGTGCTTAATGTCTGAAGGAGTCAACAGAAGGATCCTTGTCCTCTGCAAAAGCATGCAATTGGTCCACTGATGGATACATCTTGATATTTGTCTAGTGTGTTCATTAGATGGGTGAAATCCTCTTTCTGTGCTTGTTTTCTTAGGCAGTTAGCCTCTGGTATGCGTGCCATTAGCGTTAGCCACGCTTCTAGGCCTCTTTTTCTTTTGGAAAGAATTATAAAAAAAATAAATATATAATAATAATAATTACAAATATTTTATTTTATTTTTTATTTGTTTGTATTCGACTAAGAGATTGGCAGTCGACTACGGCTCCTTTCGATCGATTATTCGACTAATAGGGGTCAGCCCTACCCTGCACTAACCATCCAAACTTGCTTGCTAGTCTCTCCATTCGTCCAGTGACTATTTTCCAGTAGTGATCACCTCTAATCAGGATTCCAAGTTTTTCTGAGTCCATTCCCCTGACTGCGGTCAGCAAGTTGCATTCCTTTTTTGTGCAGCGTTCCTCTCAGTTTCTCACTGGCTGTTGTCAGGTTTGATGACGTGCTCACCAGTGGCGTTTCCAGCTGTTCTAGCTCCACTGATTGGTTGGTTCGAATGTTTCTCAGACACACTCTAACTTTCCTACAGGTTATTCGTTTGGGGTTTAGCGAGCCAA
This sequence comes from Notolepis coatsorum, assembly GCF_963971535.1. NCBI lineage: Eukaryota > Metazoa > Chordata > Actinopteri > Aulopiformes > Paralepididae > Notolepis > Notolepis coatsorum. The sequence continues at coordinate 98,649,647 of NC_140168.1, forward strand.
ATGTGTGCAGGTTCAATACCTCCTCCCCTACTACTGGTAGATTTAGAGCCTTTGAGATATCTTCTCTTATACAACTGCGTTGGCTACCCCCATCCATTACACACCTCACTATCTGACTGCGTGTGGGTGTTTCAATCCATACAGTTGCTGTCTGCAGCAAAACTGTGCCTCTTTCTGACGTTGGGACAATTGACACTACAGCATCTGAGGGGGTTTCCCTAACGTTACTCTGTGTGCCCTTCTGTCTGGTACACACTGTTCTATGATGCCATAACTATTACACTCCTCCTCGCAGTACATTATATGCACTCTGCATTTACTAGAAGTGTGCCTGGCACCTAAACATCTGTAGCATCTGCCCTGTCCTTTTTAACTTTTCTTTCCTGATCTCTGCAGTGAATTCTGAACAGTCCTTTGATTTATGATCGCTTTTGTTACAGAATACACATGCTTTTCCATCTTCATTATTAGCTGCGTAAAATGCAGCTGTTGATGCAGCGCCCGCACTCTGGGGCCGCCGACTCCTCCTTTCCCAGACAATGTCTTTGGGTGGAAGTGGAGTTTCCTTTCTCTGTGTCAAGTTCATTGTCCTTTCCCGACTCTCCAGTTCCCTTTGCAGGAATGTCATTAAGTCTTTGACTTTCAGCACAGACCCTGTAGCCTGGACACGTGTAAACTCCAAGGTTATCTCCTAGGTAATCATTTTCATGAGAATTGGGCACAGTAGACTACCATATGAGTCCGACACAACGCCCTGTGCGTCTAAACTCCTCACTTGAATTTCACAGTCATCATACAATCTTCTTAGTGCGTTAATGTTCGTGGCACTCTTTACAGGGGTTAGATTAAGGAGCTTGTTCATGTGTGCGTTTATGATCAAATCTTTACGGCCAAATCTTTCCATCAACATTGTAATTGCATTGTAACTCATAGCCAAGCTCAGGGACCTGGGCTTGAACTATGACCTCTGCCAGTGGGTCTTGAACTTCCTGACGGACAGACCCCAGGTGGTGAGAGCAGGCAACTGCACCTCCTCATCCATCACCCTCAACATAGGGGCCCCCCAGGGCTGTGTTCTGAGCCCCCTCCTCTACTCCCTGTACACACATGACTGTGTGGCTCAGAGGAACAACAACACAATCATCAAATTTGCTGACGACACAGTAGTGGTGGGCCTGATCTCTGCAAACAACGAGAGGGCCTACCTGGAAGAGGTCAAGGTCCTGGCGGCGTGTATACTTTCCGCAACGGATTTCGGTTTCCGGGTTCCTCTGATTGGCCACGACCCCCACGTGACGCGCCGCCCTATCCACCGCTGCTGCTGCCGCTGCCCTGTGTGTTGACGCGCGCAAGGCATGGACTTGACTGCCGGCCGTGAGATATGAAGACAGAGCCGCAAATTGAACATGCAGTGAGTCTGCGACGACAACAACCCAATAATCAACACTCGAAACAGCTATTACCAGACAATTACAACAGCAGTGGTGCCTGCTTCGATGCAGACCAGAGAAAGACTTTTGTCTTGTTTACATCAGGTTCATTCATTCATTCATTCTCCTCCCGATGTGTTCGTTCAACTCAGACCAGCCGCTCTATCGGAGATAGGATGACAGCGTGTCATGTTTTGTATATGTTTATTATTCCGAATAGATCTACACAGGCTTATAGCCTATAATACGTGACATTTGAAGCAGGCACCACTGCTGTTGTAATTGTCTGGTAATAGCTGTTTGAGTGTTTATTATTACTGCCTTCCTATACCCAGTTAAAATTGTCTTCATATCTCTATATACAACAGCAGTGGTGCCTGCTTCAAATGTCACGTATTATAGGCTATAAGCCTGTGTAGATCTATTCGGAATAATAAACATATACAAAACATGACACAATGTCATCCTATCTCCGATAGAGCGGCTGGTCTGAGTTGAACGAACACATCGGGAGGAGAATGAATGAATGAACCTGATGTAAACAAGACAAAAGTCTTTCTCTGGTCTGCATCGAAGCAGGTACCACTGCTGTTGTCATTGTCTGGTAATAGCTGTTTCGAGTGTTGATTATTGGGTTGTTGTCGTCGCAGACTCACTGCATGTTCAATTTGCGGCTCTGTCTTCATATCTCACGGCCGGCAGTCAAGTCCATGCCTTGCGCGCGTCAACACACAGGGCAGCAGCAGCGGTGGATAGGGGGGCGCGTCACGTGGGGGTCGCGGCCAATCAGAGGAACCCGGAAACCGAAATCCGTTGCGGAAAGTATACACGCGTCCTGGCGGGATGGTGCCAGGAGAACAGCCTCTCACTGAACGTCAGCCAAACAAAGGAGATGATTGTGGACTTCAGGAGGTCGGGGGTCAGGGACTACAGCCCCCTCAGCATCGACGGGGCACCGGTTGAGAGAGTGAACAGTTTTAAGTACCTCGGAGCCCACATATCCGAGGACTTGACATGGACCACACACATTGACAGTGTTGTGAAGAAGGCACGACAACGCCTCTACTTCCTCAGGCGCCTAAGGAAGTTCCAAGTCAGTCAGAAGATCCTTAAGAACTTCTACTCATGTACAATAGAGAGCATCCTGACTGGCAATATCACCTCCTGGTTTGGGAATAGCACCGCACAAGACCGAAGCAGACTACAGAGAGTGACACGTTCAGCCGAACGCACAATTGGAGGGGGGCTTCCCACCCTCCAGAACATTTACAACAAGCGGTGCAGGGGTAAGGCTAAGAGAATCATCAAGGACTCCAGCCACCCAAACAACTGCCTCTTTGAACTCCTGCGGTCAGGCAAGCGATACCGGAGTCTCATGGCAAGCACAGAAAGACTCAGAAGAAGCTTCTATCCCCAGGCCATCAGGCTGCTCAACGAACAATAACACTATGCAACAACCATCAAATGCACACAGCACACACATCCACATGCACACACTCACTTTAAACAAACAACACACTGCAGCACCCACTCTCCACACTTTAGAACACCTAAACACACTTTATATTTATTGGTAAAGGATTTGCACTACAACCCATGTAAATTGTACCTAAATTGTACCTCATCCCATTTCTGCTTTGCACTATATAGTATTGTATATTAGTACATTGCATAGTATATTGTATATTGTATGGTAACTCAGTTACTTCTATTCTGCATCGATCATTGTACATATGTATATACTGAACACTGACTTCTATTTTTACTTCTATTTTACATGCTATACTATTTTATTTCATACTTATCTTGTCTAGCACAGTCTCTGGAGCGTAACAGTAAGAAGCATTTTGTATACAAGTATTCTGTACTTCTGTATGACAACTATTAAAGAAACTTGAACTTGAAACTTGTCGTAGTTCTCGTCGGATAAAGACAATCCTGCGACTACGCTTGCGGCCGTGTCTGTCACTAATGACTTCAAATAGCTGAACTTGTGTTGTTATTGTGAATTGACACTTTAAACTGATTCCAAAAGTCTTGCCATCGGTTTATACAGTATCACCACAACATTTTCCGATTATCAATTTTGGAAGTCTGATATGATCCGGTCTACCTGAGTTCTGTGAGCTCCCTTCGCTCTCTCTTCTCTGTCGCTCCTCTTCTGTATTTACGTAGTGTATAGATGGTTCACTGTAGTGTATAGATGGTTCACTGTAGTATAGATGGTTCACTCTAGTGTATAGATGGTTATTGTAACTGAGGGGTACAATTCCCTGACTGTATTGTTAGATATGATACTTACTACCACTACCTCTTGTACTTTAGACTCTGGCCACCCAGTACTAGGTATAAATAATTATGATAAACACTCCCACCTGATGAAACGGATCCAACACAAATGTACCAAGTCGAAAGTCTGCGTTTAATAATAATACATAGCAAAAGGTATGTACAACGATCACTTAATTACATTTATGATTTGAAATAGTATGCACTTTTATGGCAAATGAGTATTCGTAGGTAGATCAATATCGAATGTCCAATCTCTGATTGCGCAGGAAGCAAATATACAACCTGGAATATTTAGGGAACAATAGCAATGATACTTGAATGATTATATAGCTGGATACACTAGGGGAAGGTTCCGACTGCTTGTAGGACAGCTGGAGGGGGGGGGTAGAGTCTGGCTGTATCCCGTCTGGCCGAGGGTATCCTGGGAGAGCCCACAGTCGTGCGACCCGGTGCCCAGCGATCCTCGATCCACAGATGAAAGCAGTTGGACTCTCTGTGGCCGGCGTCCTCCGGTCCACGATGGAGAGACGTGAGGCGACCTCGTCGTGTAGAGCGTCTTCTCACCTGTCGTCCTCTCCGGGGGGGGTATTTCCAACACACCGCAGTGTTGGCCTTTATCCATAGAATAATCAAAGTACTCAAAGCATAATCCAAGCCGGGGAAGGCTAGCCGTCGTCGGTAGAATAATCCAATATACAGGTCCACTCGCTCTTTGGCCTGGAGCTCCTCGGGTGCAGCTTCACGTGGGGTCAACCACCCTGGATAAGCGTCCAGCTGATGCCCGAAACGATGGGGGTGCTGATTACTATAGAACTCTTACCGCACGAGGCACTACATATGAATAGACTATTATTAGCTTAATAGAATACGTCCAACTCGACGATATAGTGCCAAATATGACTATTCAAATATTAATATACACGATGTCTCAATGCCGATACTGGGCCGAATTGGCCTTACTGCCCACACGTGGTTCGCGGGGAGGCTTTTGCGTCTGTCACTCTGTTGGAGGGTAAGGAACTGGACTAAAAGAAAGCTCTACTTTAATAGCGCAGTATATATACGCACTATGAACAAATAGTACCATTAGTGGTGCGGTAGACATATTCCTACGCGGAACTAGGACTTGTCCATACATGTTGAGCGGTACGATTGAACCTGGTCTGAGGGGTATGGCGACCTGGCACCAAGGTCTCGTCCAATGGTAGAATGGAGACTATTATGGGATGTTCAGTAGACTAGAAGGGATATTCAATGCATATTGTACAAGGAATATCAGGGGATATCAGGGGATATACAAATACAATTAAATATATATATATAAATAAATATATATATTCGGTTTAATCTGATCCTTCAGAACAGTTATAGTGTGTGTGTGTGTGTGTGTGTTTGCAGAAAGCATGGCACCCGTCCACCTTGGAGACGAAGGATTTCTACCGCGAACACACCTCCCACTTCTCCTCCATGATGTGGGATCTGGCCAATCAGGCACAAAAAATCCACAGAACGGCTATTACGGACATAAAGGTAATTAACATCACACTTTGGGGGGGGTGGGTACTTTATTGCTTTGAATTATATACTGTATTATAAAAGGGTTTATTGCATACAAATCCTAATCTGTGTGACGGTTTGTAGAGAAATTGTATAGGAAATATAATTAATGTTCTGGAAAGAGGCCATAATGTATTTTCAATAGGGCTGGGACTTTATCGCGTTAATTACGATTAATTAACTACAGAAAAAAATAAACGTTAAAAAAAAATTACGCATTTTATCTGTCTTTATAATTTTTTGGCACTCCAGACACAGCGTACCGTTTATACAGGTGCACAGCGTACATACCGTTTATACAGGTGCACAGTGTACATACCGTTTATACAGGTGCACAGCGTACCGTTTATACAGGTGCACAGCGTACATACCGTTTATACAGGTGCACAGCGTACCGTATACAGGTGCACAGCGTACCGTTTATACAGGTGCACAGCGTACCGTTTATACAGGTGCACAGCGTACCGTTTATACAGGTGCACAGCGTACCGTTTATACAGGTGCACAGCGTACATACCGTTTATACAGGTGCACAGCGTACCGTTTATACAGGTGCACAGCGTACATACCGTTTATACAGGTGCACAGCGTACCGTTTATACAGGTGCACAGCGTACATACCGTTTATACAGGTGCACAGCGTACATACCGTTTATACAGGTGCACAGCGTACATACCGTTTATACAGGTGCACAGCGTACATACCGTTTATACAGGTGCACAGCGTACATACCGTTTATACAGGTGCACAGCGTACATACCGTTATACAGGTGCACAGCGTACCATTTATACAGGTGCACAGCGTACATACTGTTTATACAGGTGCACAGCGTACATACTGTTTATACAGGTGCACAGCGTACATACTGTTTATACAGGTGCACAGCGTACATACCGTTTATACAGGTGCACAGCGTACCGTTTATACAGGTGCACAGCGTACCGTTTATACAGATGCACAGCGTACCGTTTATACAGGTGCACAGCGTACCGTTTATACAGGTGCACAGCGTACCGTTTATACAGGTGCACAGCGTACATACCGCTTATACAGGTGCACAGCGTACATACCGTTTATACAGGTGCACAGCGTACATACCGTTTATACAGGTGCACAGCGTACATACCGTTTATACAGGTGCACAGCGTACATACCGTTTATACAGGTGCACAGCGTACATACCGTTTATACAGGTGCACAGCGTACCATTTATACAGGTGCACAGCGTACATACTGTTTATACAGGTGCACAGCGTACATACTGTTTATACAGGTGCACAGCGTACATACTGTTTATACAGGTGCACAGCGTACATACTGTTTATACAGGTGCACAGCGTACATACCGTTTATACAGGTGCACAGCGTACCGTTTATACAGATGCACAGCGTACATACCGTTTATACAGGTGCACAGCGTACCGTTTATACAGATGCACAGCGTACCGTTTATACAGGTGCACAGCGTACCGTTTATACAGGTGCACAGCGTACCGTTTATACAGGTGCACAGCGTACATACCGTTTATACAGGTGCACAGCGTACATACCGTTTATACAGATGCACAGCGTACCGTTTATACAGGTGCACAGCGTACATACCGTTTATACAGGTGCACAGCGTACATCAATGTCAATTAGGGATGCCCCGAATGGGAAATTCTTGGCCGAAAGCGAAAATAGGAAACCGTTGGCCGAAAACCGAATGCCGAAAGGCCGAAAATGATTAATATAAATATATATATAATCTATTTAAAAAGAAATTGTTCAGCTACCTGATTATGGCAAAAGACACGATTATGGCAAAACTTATAATAAATAATAAATAATATTAATAATCACTATTGGGTCCATAAAACATTTATTCAGCACTTTTGAATGTATACATTAATTCCAGACTGACTGCTGAAAGATTGTACAATTTAAACATTTTCTCTTTGCATACAACAAAATGTGCATTAAAGTCAAGTGCATTTTCTTTTCTCTGTAGGATAACTACAACAAAGTGCATTCAGAACAAAGCCAAGGTGCTTTAAAACTGCATACAGATCTGCATAAAGACACACACACACGAGAGGGAGAATAGCTTATAGCAGAATTAATGATGTTACTGTAGTGGTTACTGAGTCATAATTCACGGTGTTCTAGCCTACATGGAAGGACTGTTGTATTTACTACATCTCCCGTGACTCTTAGCGGGGGATGACGTAGCTTAAGAGAGACTAGTGAAAGAGGAATGGAAGTGTTGTTAGCTAGCTTAACACTAACGTTAGTTAAAAAGGTTTTTAACCGCGACATGATATTTTTTCGGTGCTAAAACCCTTTCGACAGAAGGCCGAAAGTGCCTTTTTTAACCATTTTCGGCCGATAATTTTCGGTGGCCGAATATTCGGGGGATCCCTAAATTGTCAATGGATCAATGTCATGGTCTAACTCAGGGGTGGGCAACTTTGTATATGGTGAGGGCCACAAAATGTCCACAATCAATCTGGGGGGCCGCATTGTTTATCGGCAGTCCCGCCAGTAGTACCCCATCACTCAAATAGCCCTAATAGTCACAAGGTATATAAACAATTATAATTTGTTGTAACTTTGTTTTTATTCCATTTCAAATGCATTTAGTAATGCAATTTCAACTTTATGAATTTATAAACAGCTGAATTTAAAAGTATTGCTGTGTAACCCCAAATATATACAAAAATTATCAATTATAATTAAGGCTTCTAATAAAATAAATGTATGAACTTAAAGCCCACTGCTCAACAAACACAAAGCAGCATTCCTGCTGCATTTCACTACAACAGTCAATCAAAAGTGCAATAATAAATGATTTTGTTAAATGTATAAACTTTTATCCTGCTACTAAACAAAACATTATAACACTGAAATGCATGTTATGGATATGAAGCACTCAGGAATGTTTTGTTTAGTAGCAGGATAAAAGTGTATACATTTAACAAAATCATTTATTATTGCACTTTTGATTTACTGTTGTAGTGAAATGCAGCAGGAATGCTGCTTTGTGTTTGTGTTATTAGTGTTATCTGAACACTACAAAAGTAAACAAGTAAAGTGCAAGTAAAGTAAAGTGCAATACTACATGCCTCCCATTGACCCTTTATCAAACTGGCATGACATTCACCCTCGCCCCACAGTGGGTCAATAATGGTTATAATAATAATAATAATAATAATAATAATAATAATAATGGTCCCCTCTCTACACCTCTCCATCATCCCCCCCCCCTCTCTACATCTCTTCATCATCTCTTCCCCCCTCTCTACACCTCTTCATCATCTCCTTCCCCACCTCTACACCTCTTCATCATCTCCTCCTCCCCCCTGTCTTTAATGAGACACTTGTGGTCTCTCCATTTGGCGCACAATAGCAGGAATGTCAACTTCAATGTTTGTGCATGCAATCTGCATCAGATGAAATAATGTTTCATCCGACAGCCTGTTTCTCTCCTTTGACTTGATGTGCTTCATGTTTGAGAAATTGCTCTCACATATGTATGTGCTCCCAAACATACTGGCCATAGAGAGGGCAAAGTCCCTGAGGAGTGGGAAGCGGGGCTCAGGTAGCAGTTTCCAAAACGAAATTCCCCTCTCATTTATCTTTGCTTGCAAAAAAGGATCTGACTGTAGCTCGCACAGTTCAAGCTGCAACGGTGGGGGCTGCTCTGACACCGTAGCGGTGAGGGGGCCGGAAAACAGCGCTATCCGTGACTGCATGCCATTGAAATCTTCAAACCGATCATTGAATTGCATTTGCAGTGTTTCAATGTCGCTCATGTACTTTCCGACGGCTCAGCCATCGGATTTCTGTGTGTAGCTGCAAGTCGCCATAATCAGTGTCCATCTCTTCCAAAAAGGAGACAAACTTTCTATGGTTTAGTGACCTGTTGCCTCCACGAATTAGATTGGTAACCTTGGTAACCAAATCCATAACATGGCTGTAGTCAAGCTTCTTGGCACAGAGAGCCTCCTATATCAGATACAAAAAAAAAAAAAACGATTTAACGACTCTCGCATATAATTTGACTACACTCGACTCGCATTGGTCATTATAGTGACCCACAATAGATGGAAATTATGTTAGCGAACTTACCTGATGTATAATGCAGTGCAGCATTGGACACTCAACGCCACTCTGCCTTAGAAGCCCGGCGAATCCTGTGCGTTTTCCTTTCATTGCCGGTGCTCCATCGGTAAAAACCCCCATATTGCTGCACGGCACTTTCAACAGCGTTTCATATGTCCACACTAGGGCTGACCCCTATTAGTCAAATAGTCGACTAATCGATCGAAAGGAGCCATAGTCGACTGCCAACTCTTCTTAGTCGAATACAATAAAATTTTTTTTTTTTTTTTTTTTTTTTTTTTTTTTATCATTGGCCTGGGGCCGCATGGAACGTCGGTGAGGGCCGCATGCGGCCCGCGGGCCGCCAGTTGCCCCTCCCTGGTCTAACTCATAAAGTTTGTGGTCTTTCAAAAGACTTTAAATCTGTGTATTCACACATTGTCTCATGTCACATTTTTCACTCCCAAACATTTCACAACCCACTCAAAATACAAAAGAAAACAGAAGAAACATATGACCTTCCCTGATCCACCACTTTGCCAAAGCATTTGTTATTTTCATTTATATTGATCAAGTTATTTTATGTCTCTAACGGCTATTACTTTGGCCTGTTCAGGTGTACCATTCAGCCGTATCATTACTCTGCAGTTCCCTGTCCAAGTGTCCTGATTCTATTTGCCTTTCGCAGGATTCTAGCTTGTCTTGCAATTTCACCATTTCTCTTTGTGAGATGTCCATTTACATATAGACCTGTATCCTTCCATTTTCTTCCCATCCGTAGCACCTCAGTTTTGTGTTTTCTGCTCACAAATCTGAGGATGATGTTTGGCCTGTTGTTTTGTATTTGGGGTTGGTTTTGCCTGGTGTTTTGTCTTTGACTAACTGATAACTGATGAGCACACCGTGTTCTGGGCTCTTGTTCACACTTGGACTCTGGTTGAGGTAGGAAGAAGAGACTGCATTCTTTTCTCCTGGAAACACACTCTCTGAGGTTTCCCCTACAGGAGTCTAACTGTTTCTCTCTGTTAAAGCAAGTGGCCCTGGAGTCGTCTTTGTACACGGCAATGACTTTCTCTTCCTATAACGAGGGTGAGTATATACTCTGTCTGTATGTGTGTGTGTGTATATATATATATATAATACCTTTATTTATATACTGGGTGCATGATTGCTGATACTTTAGTGAACCATATTATTTATGCGGTTAACCGTCTGTAGTGTGGTAGTGAAAGGGTTAACCTTCTGTAGTGTGGTAGTGACTGCTTGGGCCGGTCCTTTATACCAGCAGCCATCTCATTTGGCTCTACAACAAAGGGCATGGGCGGCTGGATCTTCTGCCAGAACTGCATCACTGTCACAACTCGGGACTTGAGAACTAGAACTAGAGACTCATCACCGTACTGACTTATCTTGTTTTTTTTGCACTAGAGACTCGTATCACTGGAAAGGTTAACCTTCTGTAGTGTGGTAGTGAAAGGTTAACCTTCTATAGTGTGGTAGTGAAAGGTTAACCTTCTGTAGTGTGGTAGTGAAAGGTTAACCTTCTGTAGTGTGGTAGTGAAAGGTTAACCTTCTGTAGTGTGGTAGTGAAAGGTTAACCTTCTGTAGTGTGGTAGTGAAAGGTTAACCTGAATGCACTTTACTTCTGTGAGGTTCTGAACTTCGGATTAAGCAACTTGTGCTCTTTTCTTGTGATTCATTGGTGTTTTCTTTAGTCTTTGGGAAGCTGGATTCTCTCCGAAAAGAACGCAAGGAGAGCAGCTTGACGACGCACATCAAACCAGGAGACATGCTGGGTGAGTAACTAGACTGCTTACATTCATTAATTTCTCAGAATCCAAAAGTAGTTTTCACAGGAGGTGAAAAAGGAGGTGTAAAGGAGTTAGTTAGTTTAAAAGGAGGTGTATTTCTATTATTGGGGTTCACTTGTGGAACAATGCTGATAATATACAGTTAAGAATGAGTAATTCGATTTTGGTTTTTAAGAAAACGGTTTGTAAAGCTATTTTTGAAAACTACAAGGGTGAATAACAGTTTTGTTTGCTTTTTTTCTTTTAGAATACAGTTTTGGAATCTACATTTTTGTATTTTTTTGTAAAGCTAATTTTGAAAACTACAAGGGTGAAAAATACTGTTTTGCTTGCTTTTTTCTTTATTTAGAATACTGTTTTGTAGTAAAAATTTAAAAAAAATGTTGGTAAGAATATAGGACAGGCACATATACGCACTATGCTTTAGTCTGTACCGTTTCAGTCACTGTAAAAATCAAATATTGATAAATGATGGTGTATATTGTATTGTGTGAGATGATGACTGAAAAAATAAACTACTACTACTACTACTACTACTACTACATACAAGGAATTTGCTTCGGCCGTTTTCGGTGCAACATTAACGGACAGACAATAACGGACTGATAACTAAATAAAAAGGTGGAATAAAATGGAATATGAACTAAATTAACTCATTGGCTGCCAAAAACGAGAATACTCGTGTTTCGTCGCCAACGGTTGAGTGCCAAAAACTAGTTTTCTCATTTTTAGATCCTTTTGATCCCCATTCTAAACACTCGCGCGGACCTCCCTGTGTCTCCCTGGCACCTCTGCCTAGGTTTAAATTGCAATGACGATCGAATTCCGCCAGGTGGCAGCCTACCTTTTGAACTGGGTATGGTCTCTGGGTCTTTCTCTCTGCTTTTTTTTCTGCAGGAACTCGTCCCACTCAGAGGGAATCAGGACATAGCAATCGGTCGGAGATTTGATCGCCTCAAACTAGGGATGTCCCGATCACGTGATCGGGATCGGGGGCCGATAGCGTGATTTTCAGAAGATCGGGATAAAAAAATTAAAAATCTGGATTTTTATTTTTATTTATTTATTAATTTTTATTATCTTTTTATTCTACAAACATGACCATGTTCACGTCTTAAACTCATACTGAGGCCTTAGTTTTGGTTTTAAATTGCCTATCATCATTCATTTATTTATTGTCACACAGAGCAGAAGAATTTTGCCAAAACAAACGCATTTCCTTTGATTTAATTATACATCAAATGATTTATGTCAAGGATGAGGGACATCCACTAGTTGCAGAACTTGCAGTCACCTGATTTTTACAGACGATGGCGCCATTGCTCTCATGAAGCAGCAGGTTGGAGGCAGAGTTTTTAGATTACTCCGGTTGCAATGCCTCGCTTGAATGAAGTTAACTTTTCACCTGGATAACGTCAACATTCAGGGTGAATGTAATGTGAGAAATTGGGATGGGAGACATTTAAAAAAAAAATTGATCGGATCGGGAAAGATCGGTATTGGTAGATACTCAAAAAGAAACATATATATATATATGGTATATTCCTTTTGATTTGGAAATATTTGGAGTTTCAGGCGAGCAACCCGAATGATTTGGGCACATGCATATAACACGTCATATCTCGCAATCTAGAAAAAAATACTGGATTATTTTGGAAAGGGGAGATGTTTAGCGTGGAATAGCGCACAAACTGTAGTATGTAGAAATGAACTAGTTTGTCAGTGTTGGACTATAAACAATGCTTGTCAAATGAGCCATACTATTGTCTCCATAGCTATAATACAGCACACACGATGGGTCCGCAAACATCGCGAAAATGGTCAATAACGCTGGCGCCATTGAGTAGAGATGGGAAAACAGCGTGGCGGTCAATGAGTTAAGATAGAAGCACAATATAATATAATTATGAACAAAGAATAGGCCAGTAAAAAAATTAGGCAACTGTAAAAAATTTAAAGGTTGAGTAAAATAAAATGGTATATAAATTAAATAGAAGCACAATAGAATATAGTATAATTACCGGTATAAGTAAAACATTTAAATAAAAATAGGCCAGGGCTGTATTATACACTAATAATAACAATATAACAGTACAGTGGGCTGTGCAATTGGGCAGTTATGTGCAAAAGGTATGAACAGTGAAGTATGAACAAGTATGTTTTGATTGTATATAGTCCAGTAGGGGTGTGCTAATGTAACACAGTGGGGGGTGTCAGTGTAACCTCGTTCCAAGCTTTATCTCGAGAGATAAAGCCTGGTAAAGCACTACGGCCGAAAGTGTGAATCAGGTAGAATGTCCCTCCCCTGAAAGCTGCCTCCGAACGGACCAATCACGACACGGTGTTCATGAAATTCATTCCCCCCAGAAACAACCTAGTTATCGCCGCCTCGTCCAGCCTCACGATACTACATGTACAAAAGGCTGGGAGATTTAGGAGACTGTCCATTTAGACACTCGTTGAAAGTGAACGTTAATTAACTTGAATAATTATTTCATGTTCATTTATTAATCCTGTAAGATTCAGATTGTTAGAAGTCAATGTTATAAAAGTAAGTGCCCGCAGTTCATCGTATTATATATCGAGTGTACTAGAAATTCTTTGCAATTTCTGGATTAATAAAGCATCCTCTATGACTTAATTAAAAACTGTAAATATGCCAACATTAGCAGGGTTGCTAGTTTTCAGTTGTAGTCCGTGAGCTAGATGTTTAAGCCAGAAAGAAACAGAAAAAGAGAAGGACATTAAAGCGAATATAAAAACTATTTAAACATACTACATTCATTCACTAGGCATTCATGCATCTATAAAAAAAAACATAGTGTATAGGGACAAATCAAAGCCCCTACATGGACAAGCACTGTATAGGCAGGCATACATATACATCAAAAAAGTTTCAAGTTTCTTTAATAGTTGTCATACAGAAGTACAGAATACTTTTATACAAAATGCTTCTTACTGTTACGCCCCAGAGACTGTGCTAGACAAGATAAGTATGAAATAAAATAAAATAGTATAGCATGTAAAATAGAAGTAAAAATAGAAGTCACAGTGTTCAGTATAGACATATGTACAATGTTCGATGCAGAATAGAAGTAACTGAGTTACCATACAATATACAATATACTATGCAATGTACTAATATACAATACTATATAGTGCAAAGCAGAAATGGGATGAGGTACAATTTAGGTACAATTTACAGTAAGGTGTACGAGTTGTAGTGCAAATCCTTTACCAATAAATATAAAGTGTGTTTAGGTGATCTAAAGTGTGGAGAGTGGGTGCTGCAGTGTGTTGTTTGTTTAAAGTGAGTGTGTGCGTGTGGTTGTGTGTGCTGTGTGCATTTGATGGTTGTTGCATAGTGTTTATTGTTCGTTGAGCAGCCTGATGGCCTGGGGATAGAAGCTTCTTCTGAGTCTTTCTGTGCTCGCCATGAGACTCCGGTATCGCTTGCCTGACCGCAGCAGTTCAAAGAGGCAGTTGTTTGGGTGGCTGGAGTCCTTGATGATTCTCTTAGCCTTACCCCTGCACCGCTTGTTGTAAATGTTCTGGAGGGTGGGAAGCCCCCCTCCAATTGTGCGTTTGGCTGAACGTGTCACTCTCTGTAGTCTGCTTCAGTCTTGCGCAGTGCTATTCCCAAACCAGGATGTGATGTTGCCAGTCAGGATGCTCTCTATTGTACATGAGTAGAAGTTCTTAAGGATCTTCTGACTGACTTGGAACTTCCTTAGGCGCCTGAGGAAGTAGAGGCGTTGTCGTGCCTTCTTCACAACACTGTCAATGTGTGTGGTCCATGTCAAGTCCTCGGATATGTGGGCTCCGAGGTACTTAAAACTGTTCACTCTCTCAACCGGTGCCCCGTTGATGCTGAGGGGGCTGTAGTCCCTGACCCCGACCTCCTAAGTCAACCAAACAAACAAGATTCTTGTACCGGATCTCCTCTCTGGTAAACAAGAATACCCTCAAGTCAAGTCAAGAGTTTTATTTGTCACGGCATACAGTGAAGACTCTAGCAGGAGCACTCATTCAAGGGTACGACTATGCGTGCACCTCATGGTACCAAAGCACCTCAAAGGCACTAAAAACAAGATTACAAACATCACAAAACAAACTGGTCAGACTACTGTTTGACCTTACTCCTAAAACCCACCTTACCCCTGCCCATTTTGACAACCTAGGATGGCTTAGAGTAGACGACAGAGTACAGCAACTTGCAATGGGCCTGGTCTACAAGATACACTACACGACCAAGGTACCCATGTACATGTCAAAATACTTTCCCAAAGGTCAGTGAATACCACGACCACAACACCAGAGGGAGCTCCACAAATCATGTTAAACTACTCAAACCTTCTCCAATGTATAGTTTCTTCCCCCTCAAATGTACTCTCTTCTTATACTCCTTTTGTACATATAAATAGTAACAGTAATGTATATTTGTAGATCTGGTATGTCATAAATGTCTAGATGCAACAGTACTGTCTACCTGTATGTCATATATGTTATGATTAATTGAAAATGGGGGACCCTGATGTAAACAAGACGAAAGTCTTTCTCTGGTCTGCATCCCTTTAACAATTGTGTGTATTGAGCTGGACTGTATTGTACCCATTCTGCAATCTGTTAATACAATTTTCAATCAATCAATATCCCTGAAAAGTCAGTTTGATTTAGGAAAAGAAAAACACTAGACAAATGTCAATTAGAAAGCTTATGTATGTACATATCTTGATTTTACATGCCACACATCAGTGGGTGCAAAGTTATTCCTATTCCTTTTTTATGCTAAAGGCTTAATGTGTCAAATGCTCTTGCAGTATATTAAGACCTTCTCTGTGCTGGGTCCCTTAACACTTTGATTGCCCAACCCGAGTTTTCTCGGGTTTACCCCCTGCGGGTTGAATGCCCATCACGAGAATATTCGTTTTTTCTCTCTTTTTTTATTTATTACCGATCTGAATTCATATTTCATCAACCGAGTCTACCGTTGGAAAATCAGCCACCCCAGGCGCTCAGATGTGAAAAAAGCGCCCCCTATCGTCTCCCAGATAGTAATTCACCCTTTTGGTTTGGACTCAATGAAAATGAATGAGAAAAAAAAAAACGGACTCCACATTTTACTTCTCACTCATGCAACCGGCGTCGATCAGCTTCACTCTGGACCCTCAGAGCAGCGGGATTATGTGTTTTTACAGTATACGCGTGGGATCAATAAAAGGATCGATTTTTTTCGAATGCCGATCAGGAATTGGAATAATCCATTTGGATGCCATCTGATCTCGGGTAAGGAATCTATGTTACCAGTCTTAGGATAATCAGACTCGTTTTCACGGAGATATAAGCTTTTATGTGATTATGTGATATGGCTGTTTGACTCTAAGAGCGATCAGGAACTGAGAGAATCAATTTTCAGCGCGCGGCACCAGCGTGCACACGTACACATATACTATCGATAATCTAGCGTTTATTTGAAAACGATTCATAAATAGGCCGACAAATGACAACGTTCTAGAATATTACAGTACGGGGCGATTATCATGGAATCCTCTTTTTTCTCAGTGAAAACGAGGGGTTTTCTAAATGCTATGAAACGGAAATGAACCGATAAAAATACAATCTGCTTCGACAATGTTGACTGGAAATAGGTCATTGATAATGCGACGGGCAGATTAGACACATAGCCATAATTTAAAACATAGATTAGGCAATATTAACGTTAACATTGGAGTGGATGTGGGCATTCAAGCACTAAATGTGCGCCCCCCTGCTGGGCATTCAAAGTGTTAAGCATGAGTTCTTTACAGAGCCATGAGAATGTCTTGACTGGATCTGACACCACCCTCTTTGATGCCAGCCTGATATTGGCCCGATCTGGAGACTGGACAAGCTCTACACAGTTGGTCAGTCCCATGTGCTTGATGATGTCCTGTCTGGTCCTCTTTGATGCGGTAGCAGTGACCGCAAGTACTGGCACAGACTTTTGGAGGATTGAGCGGAGTTCCCCAACCAGTCCACACCACTTCCGGAATTGAGCTTCCTGCTTTTCCCCCTCGCCCCTGTTAGAAAAGAGAAATATTAAGCCTTGTGCAAGGAATAAAAATTTTTTTTTGCCATTAAATAGCCTGTACAGACAGCTAGATATGACATTTGGACATGACATGTTTGTCCTTCATAGATACAGTAATCTAACTTGCATGCCTACAATGAAAATACAAGCCACTCAACATGGTCTCTCTTTTAGAAATAAAAGGATGCTGCTGAATCGAAAAAAAGTCTCAAGATGGTAAAAGTATAAAGCTGCATGCGTTTTAAGCTAAACTTCAAGTTCAAGCCAGCCGACCATGGTGATAATAAACAACGAGGGGGCAAATGCACAGAAGAAAACACTGTCTTCCTCTGGAAAGCACTGGCCATTGATTGTTTGAAAAAAAAATTATTAACAAATTGCAGAATGGGTACAATACAGTACAGCTCAATACACACAATTGTTAAGGGGTCCCCCATTTTCAATTCATCATAACATACATGACATACAGATACAGTACTGTTGCATCTAGACATTTATGACATACCAGATCTACAAATATACAGTACTGTTTGTGTACAAGGGAAGACTGTACTCCAAATGTGTTGTTTTCTTTGTGCATTAAGCCAGTCAATTTGCTATTTGTATGAGATTATAACGGAGTATGTTACCCATTAAAAGTTAATGTCTTGCTTTATAAATGTGTGTGCTCCCCTCGCATTTGACGATCTTAGAGAACAATAGACCTGTCTCAAACCCTGCCCCTTTTCTTGATCCTCCAATCACAGCTGTCGCTTACCTCTGACTTCCTCGTACAAACTTTGGTTTGTAAGCGACAGCTGTGATTGGAGGATCAAGAAAAGGGGCAGGGTTTTGAGACAGGTCCATTGGACTTGAAAACAGCAGTGACCACCACTCGTTAAATCATATAAAACAGTAAAGATCAGATCATTTGACTTACCACTTAATCACAGTGTGTACTTCGTCTATAGCCATTCCAATCAACCGCTGCTGGAATATTGGGGTTTGAAGCAGATTTGGTCGTCCACTTCCGCACTTTTTCCGGCACAGGCTGCCGATATCCCTTTACTATTAAGGGCACGTACTTGGTCCTCAATAATGGACATTCGTGGACAAACCACTAAAACAATAGGGTCTTCGTGCCATTTGGAATAGCCGTAGGTCTTTGCTAATATGCTACATGCCGTTGGCCATGTTTGGAAAACCAAACTTTTCACGAATCCTGTCGGCAAACAAGCGAGAACGTCCCGGTCATGTAGCAAATTATTCAGGC
The DNA here is from genome assembly GCF_963971535.1 of Notolepis coatsorum. Taxonomy (NCBI): domain Eukaryota; kingdom Metazoa; phylum Chordata; class Actinopteri; order Aulopiformes; family Paralepididae; genus Notolepis; species Notolepis coatsorum. The sequence goes on from NC_140168.1 coordinate 98,668,144, forward strand.
AAAGCCGTTGCAGTGGCTTAAACGAGGAAATATTGTGCACTTAACACGTTTCTATAGTTGTTTTGTTGAAAATGTCCGCTGATAACTCCATTGTAATATTATACCTTTATTTATATACTGGGTGCATGATTGGTGATACTTTTGTGAACCATATTATGTATGCGGTTAACAGTCTGTAGTGTGGTAGTGAAAGGTTAACCTTCTGTAGTGTGGTAGTGAAAGGTTAACCTTCTGTAGAGTGGTAGTGAAAGGGTTAACCTTCTGTAGTGTGGTAGTGAAAGGTTAACCTTCTGTAGAGTGGTAGTGAAAGGTTAACCTGCAGTGTGGTAGTGGAAGGTTAACCTTCTGTAGTGTGGTAGTGAAAGGTTAACCTTCTGTAGTGTGGTAGTGAAAGGGTTAACCTTCTGTAGTGTGGTAGTGAAAGGTTAACCTTCTGTAGTGTGGTAGTGAAAGGGTTAACCTTCTGTAGTGTGGTAGTGAAAGGGTTAACCTTCTTCTGTAGTGTGGTAGTGAAATGGTTAACCTTCTGTAGTCTGGTAGTGAAAGGGTTAACCTTCTGTAGTGTGGTAATGAAATGTGTAACCTTCTGTAGTGTGGTAGTGAAAGGATAACCTTCTGTAGTGTGGTAGTGAAAGGTTAACCTTCTGTAGTGTGGTAGTGAAAGGGTTAACCTTCTGTAGTGTGGTAGTGAAAGGATAACCTTCTGTAGTGTGGTAGTGAAAGGCTAACCTTCTGTAGTGTGGTAGTGAAAGGTTAACCTTCTGTAGTGTGGTAGTGAAAGGTTAACCTTCTGTAGTGTGGTAGTGAAAGGGTTAACCTTCTGTAGTGTGGTAGTGAAAGGATAACCTTCTGTAGTGTGGTAGTGAAAGGCTAACCTGTAGTGTGGTAGTGAAAGGCTAACCTTCTGTAGTGTGGTAGTGAAAGGTTAACCTTCTGTAGTGTGGTAGTGAAAGGCTAACCTTCTGTAGTGTGGTAGTGAAAGGATAACCGTCTGTAGTGTGGTAGTGAAAGGGTTAACCTTCTGTAGTGTGGTAGTGAAAGGTTAACCTTCTGTAGTGTGGTAGTGAAAGGTTAACCTTCTGTAGTGTGGTAGTGAAAGGATAACCTTCTGCAGTGTGGTAGTGAAAGGTTAACCTTCTGTAGTGTGGTAGTGAAAGGATAACCTTCTGTAGTGTGGTAGTGAAAGGTTAACCTTCTGTAGTGTGGTAGTGAAAGGATAACCTTCTGTAGTGTGGTAGTGAAAGGTTCAGTTCAGTTCAGTTATTTTTTATTTCGGGCTTTGGACACAACAACGGTCATTCCATAAATCACCAAAGTTTTACCAGCTTTTAATTTAATTTATTTATTTTATTTTATTAAATTCTTTTCATTTACATAATACATAGTAGATACATATAGTACACATTACAGTACACACACATAATACACATTACAGTATAGTATACCTGCAGTATATAATAGTATATAGTACATAATGGTGTATACAGCACATATATAATGTGATGTGAGATATATAGTACATGATATATACAATATAATATAGTACCATAATATAATAGTATATACTGCAAATATAGTTCAATATAATATACAAATTAATTTTAATATGATTATATAATGTAATATGATATAGCATACAATACAGTATCATACGTATTTTTTTTTTTATTTTATTATTTTTATTAATATGCAATTAAAGCTCTTCTTCCCTTCTGTACCTATCAAAAATTGTTTTTTTTTAGTCTAGATTTGAATTGATTTATGTCTTCACAATATTTTAGTTCATCCTCTAGCCCATAGGTGTCAAACTCATGGCCCGCGGGCCAAATGTGGCCCGCCACGTCATTTGATGTGGCCCCCAAGAGCTCTGGTAATTTTTTTTTCTTTTCTTTAAACATTAATCTTGGGTTAAAAAATAGCGGCGTTAAAATAATTGTGGGTTAATGCGTTAATAAAGCTTTAACTTTGACAGCCTTAGTTATTACACATTCTTACACATACATGTATGTTGAACATCTGAGGTATTGATGAAGTAACAAAGGAAAAAAGCCAAAAGCACTTACTCCTCAGACATTCTTTGACAATTTTACAGCCCAAAATACAAAAAAGATCCAGGCGGAATAGGTAACAAAGGGTTGAAGAAATATTGTCTGAACTGTCGGATGCAAACTGGCTGTGTGACATAACCGGGCATCTCGCTCAATTGAATAAGAAGCTGTAGGGACGCAAACAAGTCCCACCCAAAACTTGACCAATATAGTTGTGAACTGAGACAACCCTTATTTTGTTATTTTTGAATACAGTTACAGTTGTGTGTTCATGCAGACACATAATAGCAATTTCATTACGAATTGAAAATGGGGGACCCTGATGTAAACAAGTCGAAAGTCTTTCTCTGGTCTGCAACCCCTTAACAATTGTGTGTATCGAGCTGTACTGTACTGTACCCATTCTGCAATCTGTTAATTAAAGTTAATTAAACTATCTTCCATTAGTTGGATGTATGGCCTCTGCAAGGTTGTGTGCAGCCATTTGTTTTTGTAACATCTGCTACATCTGCAGGGTTCCCACGGTACCTGGAAAACATGGAAAACATGGAATTAATTTTTTCATTTTCCAGTATGGAAAAGTCATGGAAACTGAGCAAAAGTGAACTCTTACATGGAAATTGAAACAGTTGTCCTGGAAAATGTTATTGGATGATGTGTAAAATAGTAATCAAATGAAACTATTGAGCACATAATTAAGATGAGTTTATAAAAACCCTTTACATGTGAACAGCTTTTAGAGCATGCTCTTGGCATCATATCTGGTATATTGGATGTTGGAATTGATGCAGGCAACCTGGTGATATGGACTTTAAAAGTATAGTTTCGGATTGGTGGACTTCCGGAATAATAACCGAGAACCGTTACACGCGATCTCAATAGAACGGTCAAATACATGCATTTCCCAGCCAACACAGGAGCCTTGACATCTACAGTGAAACTTCTTATGCAAGTAGCTGTGTTTTAACTGTGTGGTAAACCTGGGTGTATCAACGTTAGTTAGTAAGCAGTGCAATCTTGCTAGCTAGCAGCTTACACTAGAATTGTTGAGGTAATTTTTACCTTGCTTTTATAATACTAGAACTATGTTTGATCCCCATATGTACTATTTCACTCATTGACTTTTCCTAAAACCGTGTTATTCACCACATTTAGGGGAGTTTGTTTTGAATTTGGATTCATTAATGATGGTTAGCAAACACATGCAGTACAATCTTGCTAGCCAACATTCAGCTTGCTAACTAACTAGCTAGTGTTGGCTAGCTTGCATTGATAGCTAACTACCAATACATTTTCACATTAGGCTGTGACATTACTTCTATACTAGTTGACATGACCAGTCTAGTCTTGTTCTACTTTTAACTATTTTGTGATTTTTCATTTTTTTCGTTAAATAAATTATACTAATAATAGGAACATTTGGGGTGAGACATTTTTGAAAAATCATTGATCATGACCATTCAGATCTTCAGACTGTAGAGAGGAGGAAGAGGAGTGGAGAGGGGGAGGGACCAGGAAGGCACAGAAGGAAAGAGGGAGGAGGAAGAGAAGAGGGGCGAAGAAGAGGAGGATAAGAGAGTAGAGGATGACGGAGGAGAAGAGTGGAGAGGAGTTAAGAAGAGTAGGAAGAGAAGACAGGAGCGGACACGAGAGGGGAGGTGTGGAGAGAAGAGGACAGGATGAGATAGGAGAGGAGTGGAAGAGAGAACATATAATAAGGAAATCAATAATAACACTATTAATGAAATAAATAACACTATTTATGAAATAAATATACAGTACCTACAGACCACCTAGCTCTAGCTCTGTATTTAAAAGCACAGTGCAGGACACACTCAAAGGTTATCGCACCTCAGAGATGGCAGTGGACATGTATGACAGGACAAAGGCCATATGTAATGGCCTTTGGATTGAGGAACATACTACCAGCCAAAGGGGGAAGCGGAAAAGGATGGACGAGTATGTAGTTGAGTCATCTTGTGGCACAAGCGCAGACCTCAGCTCAGGAGATCAGCTGAGACAGAGACTGTTCTATCCAGTCCTCGACAGAATGCTGCAAGAGCTTGAGAGCAGGTTCTCATGAGTTGGAGAACAACTTATGAGAGGCATACAGGCATACATGTTATCCAGCCTCAGACCAGTTTCTCTCAGTGGAATTGCTGCAACCCCTCGCCACACATTACAATATCCATGACTACTGCCAGAGGAGATCACAGTTGCAAAGTGTTTCCTGGCCAGGACAGGCAGAGATGCAGTCCCTACTATCCAAAGTGTCTTTCCCTCCTGGATGATAATAATAATAATAATAATAATAATAATTAATAATAATGCATTTTATTTATAAGGCGCTTTTCAGGACACTAAAAAAAAAGTCCACAAATCGGTGAATGAAAAATGTATAGGATCAAATGAAAACTACTACTTACTAAAAATGGATGTTTAAAAGTACTAAAAACCAAAAAAAATATCAAACACTAACCAACATTCAGCACCGACAATGGGGATGCTGCCATCTTAAACAAAAAAAATCTTTATTTTTATTCATTTTTTTAAAGCTCCGGGGCTCTAGGGGGCCGGGCCAAATGTGGAGGCAGGCCGGATCAGGCCCGCGGGCCGTAGTTTGGGGACCACTGATCTACAGCTTGTTGCATTATTTCATGCATTGATATTATCAATAAGACATAATCTCTAAGCATTTACAATATAGGCTTGACTGGCACATCTTTTAAATCAAGTAAGTAGTCAGGTGTCCTAGGGGGTTGTGTGTGTGAGGGGAGGGGTGCGCGGATGGGGGCGGAAAGCTTCAGGGGCCTATAGATCATCACTTAATATGGTACCTGGAAAATCAGGAGGTAGCATGGAAAATGTTTTCAAGGCAAGCGTGGGAACCCTGATCTGTCCCACGTGTTCTTTGCAGCTCACAGTTGTTAGTTCTGCCCCTCTTGACTGTGACATTTATTTTACATACATTAACATTTATACGGTCTTTGGCCCTTTGAGGGCAACCATAATGCTGATGTGGCCCTCTGTGAAAATGAGTTTGACACCCCTGCTCTAGCCCATTCCACAGGGTAAGAGGAGATGCACATTATTTTCATGTTGGTTTTCATCACAGGTTTTTTGAAGTTCAATGGTCTTCTGAGGTTGTATCAGTGGAGGCTGCTGACCAAATTTTTTGGTGAAGCACAAATTATTATATTATATATTAAATTATATTTTTTAAACATCCCCAACGCTGCAACACCCCCATTCCTCCCAGGTGTCAGGCTCCTCATTCGCTTCCATTCATTTTGGGGACCATGTTTAAATATCATACTTGAAGTATAAACAAACTATACTGCTGTGACGATTTCAATAAAACAGACCATTCTGAGTCAATGGTATGCAAAACTGTACATTGGAATATCTTAACATGTATTTACCACCTTCCTCTGCACAAGGCCACAGATGGGTTTTATGTAACACAAGGACAATGAATGAATGAATTAATGAATGAATGAATGAAAACTTTATAGATTGTAGAATGGGTACAATACAGTACGGCTCAATACACACAATTGTTAAGGGGATGCAGACCAGAGAAAGACTTTCGTCTTGTTTACATCAGGGTCCCCCATTTTCAATTCATCATAACATGACATACAGATAGACAGTACTGTTACATCTATATATGACATACAGAGATATAGACAGTACTGCTACATCCAGACATTTATGACATACCAGATCTACAAATATACATTACTTTTTAAGAGTACAACGCCTGTCATATAGACCTATAGCGTTGGAAACTCTGATTAAGGAGAGGAGAGGGAGAGGGAGAAGAGAGGAGGAGGGGGAGGAGGGGAGGAGAGAGAGAGAGAGAGAGAGAGAGAGAGAGAGAGAGAGAGAGAGAGAGAGAGAGAGAGAGGAGGAGGGAGGAGGAGGGAGGGGGCCACGGTGGACCAAAATAAATCGCTTGTTATACCACAGAAAGGCAGAACGCATACCAACACAGAGAGAGAATACTTAAGCATTACATCACACGCAGGAGTGGTTTGTGACCAATAAACCATGCCTAGGGGTGGTTGTTAGGCCCGAGGCGCAGCCGAGGGTCGTTAGACCCCCCTAGGCATGGTTTATTGGTCACAAATCACGACTGCACGTGGTGTAAAGCTTTTATACAACTGCCAGATTCATCCAACCTTATTTCTATACAATAAACACACATTAATCGAAGATTTATTGAAAAAACCATCCGCCAGAAAAAGTAGTTCCCACAACTCCATGTGGAAGCAGCTTGAAGTGCATCCAACCAAACTAACACATCCAACTGTGTATTATTGGAATGATTGAGAGAAGTTGCCTCATGTGGAAGCAGCTTGAAGTGCATCCAACCAACTAACACATCCAACTGTGTATTATTGGAATGATTGATTGAAAATTTTATTACCAGATGCAGAATATAAAGTAGGTAAAACAAATTAAAAAGTTTTCTTTGCCCTATAGGAAAAAAACGTTTTCTTCGCCCTATTTTTTTATTTATTTCTTTTAGCCTAAACTTAACCAGTTGGAAACCAGGGGTACAGTAATAAAATTAGCAATCAACCAATCAATCAATTCAATAGACCATGCTCACTTAAAACAGCGCTGCTTCTCTCTCAGTCTGACTCCCCCGCTGTTGCAGACAGGAGTGTGTGTGTGTGTGTGTGTGTGTGTCACAGTAAGTAAGTAAGTAAGTAAGTATTTATAAAGCACCTTTCATACATGTCATGTAGCTCAGTGCTGTACACAATTATAGGCATATATAACGATAAAAGCAATAAAGTCATAGTGATCAGTTAAGATCAATGTTAAAAAAAAAAAAAATAAATAATAATAATAATAATAATAGTAACGTAAAAATGAAAATAACGTAAAAACAGTCATTTGCTTACCAGTTTGGGAGAACAGGTCCGCACAAACATTTCCGCTCATTGGCAACCGGAAATGCACTAAACCAATGCACTTGTATGGTAGGTAGCAATGTTTAGGTCTTATAATGCTAGTGTAGTTACGTTTTTATCAGTGGTCATAGTTGGGTCCATAGTGCTTTACCAAGTCCCATGGATCCATCAGTGGCCGTGTATTTGTGTGCGTATGTACCCGTTCGCTCATGTGGTCAGTGGCCAGAGTTGGGTCCACAGGACTTATCCAAGTCCCATGGACCCATCAGTGGCCGCGTCTTGTGGTAGAAAGAAAGAAAAAGAAAAACGCATAAAGAAAACAGTCTAAAGTTTGAAAGTTTGGGAGGTCCGCAGAAACACGCCTTCAGCTCAGAAGCTGAGGCGTGTCAAAAACTTTTGAAAAACTGGAGGCGTGTCTCCTATTGTACCCATTCCTTCATCTAAAAAGTTTGAAAGTTTGGGAGGTCCGCAAAAACACGCCTTCAGCTCAGAAGCTGAGGTGTGTCAAAAACGTTTGAAAAACTGGAGGCGTGTCTCCTATTGTACCCATTCCTTCATCTAAAAAGTTTGAAAGTTTGGGAGGTCCGCAAAAACACTCCTTCAGCTCAGAAGCTGAGGCGTGTCAAAAACTTTTTTTAAAAACTGGAGGCGTGTCTCCTATGTACCCGTTCATTCATCTAAAAAGTTGGGTCCACAAGGCTTATCCTAGCCTCATGGATCCATCAGGTTTTTCCAAGCCATAACTATTTGTAAGCTAGACTGTATAGGTACGTTTTTAATTTTCCTTTAAAAATGTGTATAGAGCTGGCGTTTCTGATGTGTGTTGGTAGTGTGTTCCATAGTTTTGGGGCATAGTTGGCAAATGCCATACTTCCTATCCTTTTTTGGTTTCTGGGCGTGTCTAGTAAACCTGTAGTGGATGACCGTAGCGTTCTTGAGGGCAGATAACTAACTAGGGAATTTGCTATGTATTTTGGGCCTTGCTCATTAAGAGCTTTATATGTTAGGAAAAGGACCTTAAAATCAATTCTATGAGTTATTGGAAGCCAGTGCAGAGTGGCCAGGACTGGAGTGATATGTTCTCTTCTCCTTGTATGAGTTAGTAATCGAGCTGCAGAGTTTTGGATAAGCTGAAGCTTCCCAATGGTTGCTTTGGGAAGACCAGTGAACAGTGCATTACAATAGTCAAGCCGACTTGATACAAAAGCATGAATAAGTTTCTCTGCATCCTTTTTATTTACGAAAGGTCTTACTTTCGCTATGTTTCTTAGGTGGAAGAATGACGTTTTCATGGCCTTATTTATATGAGACTTAAAGGTCAGGTCTGAGTCCAAGATGACACCTAGGCTTGTAACCTCAGTCTTTACATAGGATGACAGACTCCCCAGGTTTTTACAAAGCACTTCCCTTTTCGCTTTTGGGCCGATCAATAGGATTTCGGTCTTGCTTTCGTTTAATTTTAGGAAGTTATTGTTCATCCACTTGTTTATTGCTAACAGACAATTTGTAATGGACTGTATGGCTGTAGTGTTATTTGGTTCTGCGGAGATATATAGTTGTGTATCATCAGCATAACTATGGAAGCATACATTGTGGTCTCGAATGATGTCCCCGAGGGGCAGCATATATAGTGAGAAGAGTAATGGACCAAGGCAGCTTCCTTGTGCGACTCCAAAATTGCTGTTATGTTCCTCGGATACATTGTCTCCAAGCTTAACATAGAACCTTCTTCCCTTAATGTATGTTATGAGCCAATTTAGTACATGATCGGAAAAGCCAACCAGTCTTTCTAGACGACTGATCAAGATATTATGGTCAATCGTATCGAACGCTGCACTAAGGTCCAATAGGACAAGAATTGAGACTTTGCCAGCATCGGAGTTTAGCCTGAGGTCGCTAACTATTTTGGTAAGGGCAGTTTCAGTGCTGTGATTTGTTCTGAAACCTGATTGTAGTTCATCCATGATGTTATTATCTTTGAGAAAGGAGTTTATTTGTACTGAGACTATCTTTTCTAATATCTTGCTGATAAATGGAAGGTTCGATATTGGCCTATAGCTTTTTAGTTCGTTTACATCTAAGTTTGTTTTCTTTAGTAGTGGTTTTACTACAGCTGTTTTAAATGCATCTGGAAAAGTGCCTGTTTGAAGAGACATATTTATGATTTCAAGGACATGATTTGAGACACTATCAAACACCCGCTTGAGAAATGCTGTTGGTATAGGATCGAGGCAGGAGGTGGCGGAATTACACTCAGAGACAATCTTACAGAGGTCAGGTAATGTAATACATGTGAATTCCCCCATAGTTATCTCAGGTGGGGTTTCACTCATAGCCAGATCCATATCAGCGGTAATGCTTGCTCTAATCAATGATATTTTTTCATTAAAGAAAACTGCGAACTCTTCACATTTTGTGGCTGATTGCTGCGGTATATGGGGGGGTGGTATGTTAATCAGCCGGTCAATGGTGGAAAAAAGTACCCTCGAGTTACCCATATTTTCTGAGATCATTTTGGAAAAATATTCCTTTCTCGCAAGTTGTATTGCCTTATTGTATGCGCCCATGGCGTCTTTGTATAAATTAAAGTGAGCTGTGAGTTTGAGTTTCCTCCATTTTCGCTCGGCTATCCTACATTTTCTCTTGTTATCTTTAACATTGGTTTTATTTAGCCATGGAGAGATTCTATCAGTTTTTACCTTTTTAACCTTTAGAGGGGCAACAGTATCTAACACGGTTGACAAGGTGTTGTGGAAGTTTTGCACTTGCTGATTTAAGGAGGATTCACTGCATTGGTCATATGATTTCATCATACTAGAGAATTTTGCTTCAGCTCTAGCGTCCAGAAGCCTTCTGTGAACTAGGAATTCGCTTCTGGTCTTATGTAATATTAGGCTTGTACCATAGAACACACAATAATGGTCAGAAATTGGAATTTGTTTTACTGATATATTCTCAATGTTTAGCCCTGTTGTTATTAGTAGGTCCAGAGTGTTGCCATGTTGGTGGGTGGCCTCGTGAACATGTTGCATCAGTCCAAAACTGTCCAGTAGGTTCAGAAACTCACAACCCCTGGGGTCATCCTTTTTGTTGATATGAATATTTAGATCTCCATTAAGAATGATTCTATCATACCTGGTAATGCAGATCGATATGAGTTCTGAAAATTCCTGTATGAAGAGTGGCGAGTACCTTGGTGGTCGATACAATGTCACACATATTACTGGCATTTCTGTTTTCAATACAATAGCAAGGTATTCAAATGATAAAAATGTTCCCAGGTCAATATCATTGCACACAAATTGAGTGGAGATGATTGCTGCTATTCCTCCTCCCCTCCCACTCTGTCTGTTTGATTGATAGAATTTAAAATTGGAAGGGCAGGTCTCAATCAGTGTTGCTACACCAGTGATATTGTCTAACCATGTCTCTACTAAAAACATACAATGTACACCATGTTTTACTATGAGTTCATTTATCAGAAATGATTTTTGTTTCAGCGCTCTAACGTTGAACAGTGCTAATTTTAGCTGTACGGGTTCTGTAGTGGGGTGTGAGATAGTCTGTGGTTGAACACTGATATTGATAAGGTTAGATTTACATATGGGACGTGATAATGAGTAATTGATTAGTCTTTTGGTGATCAGAATCGGGATGACACTCAACGTGTTTTTTTGTAGTTTAGGCTGCTTCTGTATATAGTCTACAGAGCTAGATATGGTTGGTTGTCAGGCCAGTGATGCTATACTTTGTATGACGTTATGTATTAGCACATTTACCCCTGATATGTTTGGATGGATGCCATCGGGTCTGTAATGGTCTTTCCTGGACCAGAGCAGATCAAAGTTATTTATATAGCAAAGTCCTATAGTAGTACAGTGGGTCTGTAGCCATTTGTGCAACCAGAACAGACGGCTAAATCGCTCAGATCCACGACCTATGGATGGAATGGGGCCAGACACAATGCATATTTTACCCAGGCTTTCAATAGTGAGTATTAGTGATTCAAAGTCGGATTGGAGTTTAACGGATTGTCTAGCCATTACGTCATTTGCTCCGATATGAATAATAACGGTGTGGGCGGACGGATATCTCTCGATGATTTCGGGAGTACACTCCAGTAAGTCAGTAACTTTTAAACCGGAAAAACAATACGTAATGCCGTGTGGTATTTGCAAAAACCTGGTGATGGAATCTCCGATGAGTAGGATCTCTGGCTGTTCCTGGATGCATTCCCCGTCGTAGATGGCCAGGTTTCTATGGTGAAAAGCCGAAGGAGTAGCGTCTGTATTGCTGGCGGAGTTAGACGGTTGGTCGGGCAGCAGCGCCGTGAGGAGGGGCTCATTCACAGCGGCATTTCCATCGATGACACTCGCCGTTTGAATGATCATCCTGGTATGTGCTGCAGAGCACCGCAGACGAGGGCGTTTAAACTTTGGGGAGTCGGACCCATCGCGTGAGTCTGGGGAGCTTGGCGATGCGAGAGCAAACAGGGCAGAGCGCTTTCTGCTCCGGGGCGCAGATATACTTCCATGGTTGAGTTGTGAGCTGGAGAGGGCCGTCGTCCTGGTAGCTTCGCTACAGTGTGTGTGTGTGTATGTGTGTGTGTGTGTGTGTGTGTATGTGTGTGTGTGTGTTTGTGGGTACGCCAGCGACAGTGTGAGAGAGAACGCTGCAGTCAGTAGAAAGTAGGAAGGAAGAAATTTAAATCAATCAATTAATCTATCAATCAATCCGCGATTTTTCTTTTGTTCTAGATTGAGTCAAGACCCATCAATTACATCATCCAACATTGTTTAAAGGACTAACACATTCCCCTTGACAGAATCGCTTCATATTTAGTCGTTATGGTGCTTTCAACATAACCATTTATTGTCCGCGATCTTGTTTTCTCCCGGAGTGAGCCGGGGAGGGTTATGTGATTTGGTTGTGGGCGGGTCCTGAGCCCAGGACCGTGGATTGTTGCCAATAAAGACGTGTGAATGGCCAATCAGAATCGAGAAATTTGCATGCCGTTGTATAAAGCCAATTAAATCATAATCAACACAGACCCGCCCCACACAGCTACTAAATATTAAAAAAAAAAATTCACTCACCATTGACAACGTTACTTCTTAGGAGGAAATAGTGTCCCTGTCGCTCCTTGTAAATGAAATCCATCCTTCGCTCTTTTCTGATGAAACGTTCAATGACCTCCTCTGCAGTTGCAAATCCAGCAATACAGCAAACTGCAGTCTTTTGTGATCTAATCGATCCTTCATTTGCGTGAGGATGCTGTCGAAATCCACTAAACATTGTTCTGTTGATGCGTGACACACGTTCCATTTTCGGGACTCCGACTCCCGACAGGTGGTCACTCAGACAGTCACCCAAGCGATTCACCCAAATAAAGTTTCCATTCATTAATTAATTTTTAATTATATATATATATATATATATATGTAAATTAATAATTATGAATTATGAGTGAATTTGTGTTTCACGTGTTGTCATAGAGAAACCTCCACTGGGTTGTATCCCCCCTCTTTATCCAGAAATTAGCTTCTTACATTTACCGGTAATTGATTATTTCTTGCTTTGTACATAACTTGCAGAGTTTTAAAGTTTACCATATCAGTGAACTTCAAAATGTGTGATTGTAAAAACAGTGTGTGTGTGTGGTCCCGATATCCTGCATTGTTTATTACTCTTATTGCTCTTTTTTGTAGGATAGTCATTTATGGTTGTTTTGTATGTGTTACCCCATACCTCTGTGCAGTAATGCAGGCAAGACAAGATCATTGAACAGTACAGAGTGTGCAATGAGTTGGGATTGAGTACATGTCTCACCTTACTAATAATTGAGATGCTCTTTGCCATCTTAGCCCTCACATATTCTATATGGGGTTAACCTTGTGTAGTGTGGTAGTGAAAGGTTAACCGTCTGTAGTGTGGTAGTGAAAGGGTTAACCTTCTGTAGTGTGGTAGTGGAAGATTAACCTGTAGTGTGGTAGTGAAAGGTTAAAGGAAAACGAGTTCAACTCGTTTTTCAACCGCTTTGACCAGAGTGGCCTCCCCACACCCCTCCCCCACCCATCGACACCAGCACCAGATCACACCTACAAAGCAGCCCCCCCACCCACCCACACCCATCAGCAACGGCACCCCACCGCCAACACCAGCAGACTGCCCACCACCCCCAACCCTGACGATCACAACCAGTCAGGTCAGTAGGCAGCTCGCAAGGATTAATGTAAACAAGGCCAGAGGACCGGACAACACCAATCCCAGGGTGCTCAAGGTATGTGCGGAGCAGCTGGCAGCACCGCTCCAGCATCTTTTCAACCTCTCCCTGAGGCTGGAGAGGGTGCCCCAGCTCTGGAAGACCTCCTGCATTGTCCCGGTGCCCAAGAAGGGACGTCCCAGCACCCTCAACGACTACAGGCCAGTCGCTCTGACGTCACACGTCATGAAGACGTTTGAGAGACTGGTCCTGCAACACCTCAAGCCCCTGGTGCGTGACTCCCTCGACCCCCTGCAGTTTGCATACCAGGCAAACATCGGGGTGGAGGATGCCATCATCTGCATGCTCCACAGAGCGTACACGCACCTGGAGAAGCCGCGCAGCTCAGTGAGGATTATGTTCTTTGATTTCTCCAGCGCCTTCAACACCATCCAGCCGTCACTGCTAGCGGAGAAGCTCTCCGTGATGCAGCTGGAGCACGGCTTGGTGGCCTGGATCAAGGACTATCTCACTGAGAGGCCACAGTACGTCAGACTAAAGGACAGTCAGTCTGACCTACTGGTGAGCAACACCGGCGCCCCCCAAGGAACTGTGCTGTCACCCTTCCTCTTCACCCTCTACACCTCAGACTTCTGCCGCAACTCAAGCGGGTGCCACCTGCAGAAGTTCTCAGACGACTCCTCCATCGTAAGCTACATCACCGACGATGATGAGGAGGAGTACAGAGCCCTGGTGGAGAGCTTCGTGGGGTGGAGCGACAGCAACCACCTCCAACTCAACACCAGTAAGACCAAGGAGCTGGTGGTGGACTTCCGGAGGGGCAAGAAGAGGCCCCCCCCGATTCCCATCTCCATCCGAGGGGTGGATGTGGAGATGGTGGACTCATACAAGTTCCTTGGGGTACACCTGAACAATAAACTGGACTGGTCGGACAACACAGAGGCCCTCTACAGGAAGGGACAGAGCAGGCTGTTCTTCCTGAGGAGACTCGGGTCCTTCGATGTGTGCAACAAACTGCTGCAGTCTTTTTACCAGTCTGTTGTGGCCAGCATCCTCTTCTATGCTGTGGCATGCTGGGGAGGCTACATCAACTCAAGGGACACCAACAAGCTCAACAAGCTGGTGAGGAAGGCTAGCTCCGTGGTGGGAGTTGAGCTACCTAGACTTGAGGTGATGGTAGAGAGGGGGATGATAAGGAAGCTGGCTGCCATCATGGAGAACCCCTACCACCCCCTCTACGACGAGCTAGTCAAGATGAGAAGCTCGTTCAGCCACAGACTCATTCCCCCCCGACACTCAACTAACCGCCTCGGACAGTCCTTCATACCAGCGGCCATCAGGCTCCACAACAGTGGGCAGCGACTAGCAGCCTCCAGGCTCCACAACAGGGGGCAGCGACAGCGACTGCTACCAGACATTGACCTGGGACTTATAGGAACCCAAGGAGGACAACCTACACTACCTTAGGCTTACTGCACCCTATGTGGATACTGTGATACTGTGATACTGTGAATAATGTATATTTCAGTGGATACCGTGATACTGTGAATAATGTATACTCAGTAGATAGTAAATTATAACACTACCTCATGCATACTGCACCTTATGTGACACTGTGAATAATGTGAATACTCCTCAGCTAGTCAGATAGTAAATTATATTGACCATATTGATCAAATTGTTTACACTGCCTGTGTTGTTTTTTACTACCTGTATACTGTGTTGTTTTACTACCTGTACCCCCCCCCCCTCCCCCCCATGCTGCTATGATGCCTGAATTTCCCCAAGGGGATCAATAAAGGAATATCTTATCTTATCTTATCTTAACCGTCTGTAGTGTGGTAGTGGAAGATTAACCTGTAGTGTGGTAGTGAAAGGTTAACCTTCTGTAGTGTGGTAGTAAAAGGTTAACCTTCTGTAGTGTGGTAGTGAAAGATTAACCTGTAGTGTGGTAGTGAAAGGTTAACCTTCTGTAGTGTGGTAGTGAAAGGTTAACCGTCTGTAGTGAAAGGGTTAACCTTCTGTAGTGTGGTAGTGAAATGGTTAACCTTCTGTAGTGTGGTAGTGAAATGGTTAACCTTCTGTAGTGTGGTAGTGAAAGGTTAACCTTCTGTAGTGTGGTAGTGAAAGGGTTAACCTTCTGTAGTGAAAGGTTAACCTTCTGTAGTGTGGTAGTGAAAGGGTTAACCTTCTGTAGTGTGGTAGTGAAATGGTTAACCTTCTGTAGTGTGGTAGTGAAAGGTTAACCTTCTGTAGTGTGGTAGTGAAAGGGTTAACCTTCTGTAGTGTGGTAGTGAAAGATTAAGCTGTAGTGTGGTAATGAAAGGTTAACCTTCTGTAGTGTGGTAGTGAAAGGTTAACCTGAATGCACTTTACTTCTGTGAGGTTCTGAACTTCGGATTAAGCAACTTGTGCTCTTCTCTTGTGATTCCTTGGTGTTTTCTTTAGTCTTTGGGAAGCTGGATTCTCTCCGAAAAGAACACAAGGAGAGCAGCTTGACGACGCACATCAAACCAGGAGACATGCTGGGTGAGTAACTAACTAGACTGCTTGCATTCATTAATTTCTCAGAATCGGAATCGGAACGGTCTTTATTGACAAGTAGTTCTCACATACAAGGAATTAGCTTTGGTCGTTTTCGGTGCAACATTAAACGGACGGACAATAACGGACAGATAACTAAATAAAATGGTGGAATAAAATGGAATATGAACTCAATTAAGATGGAAGCACAATATAATATAATTATGAACAAAAAATAGGCCAGGGCTGTACAACTGTAAAAAAAATAAAAAGGTGGAGTAAAATAAAATGGGATATAAACTAAATTAAATAGAAGCACAATAGAATATAGTACAAGTAAAACGTTTAAATGAAAATAGGCCAGGGCTGTATTATACACTAGGGCTGCAACTAATGATTATTTTGGTAGTCGACTAATCTGTCGGTTATTTTTTCGATTAGTCGACTAATCTAAAAAAAATTATATTAAAGGGGACATGCGTTGCTATTCCTAGCACTATTTGGGCAACTTTACACAATTCCTGTGAGTCTATTGAAGACATCTGTACGTTTTTTTTTTTTTTTAAATGCATTGTTTTATATTTCTAATCAAGTACTCAACCATCATTTTTCAGCTTCAAGATTTCAGGCTGTTATGGCCCCGCCCATAAGCACTTTGAGTGACAGTCAGTCCACACAGTCTGAGAGAGAGAGAGTGAGAGAGAGTGAGAGAGAGTGAGAGAGAGAGTGAGCGAGTGAGTGAGAGTGAGAGAGAGAAAAATCCGCCAATATGGTATTTAGACACTAAAACACATTGATACTAACTCCTATAATACAATGCTAGAGACTGAAAAATGACATGTACCGGTATAATGCATGTCACCTTTAAAAAAAAAAAAAGTATATTATTTTTTTTATAATTCTTTTTAATTTAAAAAAAAAATTTGCACTACCTATCTTTGTGAAAGTGGCTTCTCAGCTCTGGTCCAGCTGAAGACAGAGCAGAGGAACAGATTGGACATTGAGCATGACCTCAGAGTTGCTTGTCTACCATCACCCCAGACTTTTAGACTCTTGTCAGGAGCAAACAACATCCCCAGTTATCCCATTAGTTCCCCCAAACGTACTGTCGGTCTGTTATGTTAAGCTAAGAAGTCTTCAGCTGGCTGGACCAGAGCTGAGAAGCCACTTTCACAAAGATAGGTAGTGCAAAAAAAATTATAATAATATATATATATATTTTTTAACGACTAATCGACGCAAGAAGTCTGCGTCGACGAGTTTTTATGATCGACGTCGTCGATTATGTCGACTAATCGTTGCAGCCCTATTATACACTAATAATAACAATACAACAGTACAATTCACAACAGTACAGTGGGCTGTGCAATTGGGCAGTTATGTGCAAAAAAGTGAAGTATGAACAAGTATGTTTTGATTGTATATACATGTATATAGTCCAGTAGGGGTGTGCTAATGTGACACAGTGGGGAGGGGATACGAATAACCCCCATATTTACTATCTACTTGGGCAGATGTTATTCCTGTGCCTCAGGGCAAACAGACAGACAGACAGACAGACAGACAGACAGACAGACAGACACTACACTGGTACTGGGCAGGTGGGGTCAATTTTATCAAAACCCTTAATTCATAAAATAATCTTTGTAATTACCGCCTTCAGTCAAAGAACAACGGAACTGCTGCTGTTGGGCCCGGTTTCCGGTCCACATCCGCCCACATAAGCGGGGTCATGGCCATACTACCAGCTCCTTCCCCAGTCTTTCACCGCCGAAACGGAAGACACGTGGGGTCCTCAGTGAGTCAGAGCAGAACGCTCGCCATATTCATATAACTAGGGTTATATGATAACCTTCGTTATATTTCATATGGCTTTGCGTTCTGCTCTATTGGAACACAAGAGCAGAGCGGAGCAGAGCGGAAAGCTCGACAGATGTACCCGCTGAGGTCCCCTATAACCATCAGAATACCGGGGAGGATCCTGCCCCCCCGCCCCCCCCTAGTGAGGGACGGGAGGGAGATCGGACCCGACTGTGCGAAGAGGGTTCAGTACTCAACGCACAGGGCGAGCAGACCGCGGGACTCACCTTTGTTTAGAAGGGCCCGCGCACCCACACGCCACCAGGGAATGGACGTGAAGCAAAAAAAACTGTCACAGCCCCCCCCCCCCCGAGGGGGAGAATGCTGTGTTCCCGCTGGAGCTTCGAACAAGAATTCCCCCGCCCCCTCCATGTCAGGGCTGTACGCTAAGCTTTTTCACTAGGGGCACACTTGCCCCTAAATGAGAAATTTAGCGGCACAGAATATTTTTTAGGGGCACATTTTTAAATAACAATTTTACCATTATAGTGCAAAAAAATATGTTCCTCCTGCCTCATTACTGTGGTCCTTTTATTTAACATTTAAGTGCGTTTGTTTTCAGGTTTGTATCTTTTATAATGAACCAACTGAGAAAGTGTGTAAATCACTAATAGAACAAAAACAACAAACTGTGTGTGTGTGTGCACGCGCGCTTGTGTAGTGCTCCTTGAATGAGATCAGGAGGACAAGAAACTCTGCATACCTTTGTTTCACAATGAAAAGTGCTTTATAAATAAAATGAATTATTATTATTGTAAATAACCCCATGAAAGGTTTATTATTTGTATGTGTAATTACCTGCTTCATATTTGTGATGTTACTGGTTTCAGGGTGTGCCTAAAGTGATCAATGTGTTGGGCCATTTATAGAGATCTATGCCAATTAATGTTTTATGTATATCCGGGACTTATTTTTTTTATAAGAATTGAGAGGCCTACTACGGTATTTGTTATGTCAAAATGCTCGCTATCTCCACTGTCTGTGTGTATACTCTGCTTTGGTCAAATCACATTCAGCATGCCCTCAGCAGGGTATCTGCGGCTCTGCAGATATACCCTACTCCCTCAGCTAGCCCCTTTCGTGACTGCGATGCAATCCAGGGGCTTGAATACGCATCGAATCAATGTTATAAGACATTGATATCAGGAGCTATCTGTAGCTACTGCTAGCCGGCTAGATAACGTTAAGACAACGCCTCAGTGAACTATTTAGTTTAATGGGACATTTCGTTTTGAACAGTGAGCTAACGTGAGCTAACGAGCTAACGGAGGTATCATGCACTACTAGACTATTGCTGGAGCATTTGTTGATATAAGGAGCTATCTAGCCGGCTAGATACCGTTAGACAATGCCTCATGTATTAAACTAAAAGTGAATAGTTGACTGGGTCATTCTGTTTAAACAGTAACGATAGCTAGGTAGCTAACATTAGCTCACGGTCGCATGCACCAGACTATAGCAGAACACCGGAGGCATAGGAGCCTCTTGTTTACACGAGTGCGGGAGGGGCAGTGGAGGAGGAGGAGGGGCCGTGCGCTGCTGCAGCTCTGTGTGCTTGAGAGAGAAGTCAGCGACAGCGAGTGAGATCTCCGCTAAGAATTGGATCATGTTTTTCGATCGGTTTTATATTTTATATATATATATATTTTTTTATCAATTTTTTATTATTATTAATCACATGAAACAAGACAACACATTAACCACAATCACAATACACAGAACTTCACAGGAAAATAACAAAAACAATAATAATACAGAATAACAATTTATAAATTATAAAGACAAAAGAAAAGAAAATAGAGTTCAACCTTTTTAAATTTTAAATTTCAAGGTTTCAAGGGGGGCTATCTAATAAATGACCAAATAGTGAAGAAATAGCTAAATAGCTGCCCCCCAATAAATCCCCAGTTAAATTCAGGACATAACAAAAGACAAGACAGACGAGACATTTTCTCCTCCCCCTCCTATGAGACCGCCGGACTCCCCCGAACAAGCACCCCAACCCCGCTCAGCCGCACACGGCGGTCCTGACCTTCTCAGCTGCTGCGAACCACAGGTCAATCCCAGCCTGCCCTACCCCAATCATCCGCGCCGTGGATATCTCAAGATAAATCACATCCAACAGTGTTAGGGACCAGTTAATCACTGTGAGCTTCTCCGGCTCCTTCCATCTCATTGCTATTAGCTTCTTCGCCGCTGTGACGCCCGCTAGGACAACCCTTTCAGTTGTACGGACGCGGGTAGTGTTGTTATATCGTTCAGGAGTAGTGTAACAGCTGTCAATGGGATAGTTAAGCCACACGGATCTGAAAGTTTGTCCGCTATTGACCTCCAGAAGCGGGCCACTGGTGGGCAATCCCAATACATATGCATATAAGTGCCAGTGGCCTTTTGAGAGCACAAAGTGCACCGAGAGTCGGTTATCAGTCCCATAGCAAATAGCTTCCTAGGTGTAAGATGGGTCCTATGAATATAATAAAAATTAATTTGCTGGTGATTGGGGTTGCGGGAAGATAATGCCACATTTGCCCAAACATCATCCCAGTCAAACTCGGGGTCCAACTCCGGGATATCCACACGCCAGATTGTATCCAATGATACATTTTTATATGTGGATTGAATTAAGAGCGTATAAAAGTCTGAGACAAACCCTCTGGAGGTCGTCCTGTCCACTATGAGCCTGAGGAAGGGGTGTGTGTGCAAAGCTTGAGCCCACAGCACGCCATGCGCCCTCAGCGCTGACCTTAGTTGAAGGTAAAGAAAGAAGGACTCGCCGGGAAGATCATAAAATTCTCTTAAGTCCTTATCATAAATATCCTCCAGAGTATGAACTCCCCTCCTTTGCCATTGAGGAATATTAACCGGCTTGTGCCCAACAAGTAATTGCTGGTTATTAAAAATTGGAGAGTCCAGGTGCCATGGGCATTTAACCCCACACGACCTCTGTACATTACGCCACGTTTGGATCACGTGAGTTATGATCGGTCCATACCTCAGCCGGCATTTCGAAATAGAGACAGTGGAGTACACCACATCCTGCAATCTTAGCGGTGAGACTGCCGCCGCTTCTAAGGAGCGCCAAGATACAGCATCTACAGGGTCTAGCCAGCACATCAGAGGTCTCAGTGAGAAGGACCAGAAATAACGCTTAAAATCAGGGATTGCGAGGCCCCCATCTTGTTTCCTACGTTGAGTAGTAGCTCTTTTGATTCTCAGGCGTTTGTTATTCCAGATAAACTTAGATACCATCGATTGTACCTTGCGCCAGTGGTCTATTGGAGGGGGCAGGGGGAGCATTGAGCTAACAAAATGTATCCTAGGCAGAACGTTCATTTTGATTATGGAAGCTCGGGCTTGTAAGGAGTTAGGAAGGGACGACCATCTGTCTAGATCCTGGCGTATTTTATCATAAGTACCCGTAAAGTTGTACTTAGTAGTTTGACTCAGCGTGGGGAATATCTCTATGCCTAAGTATTTAAAATGTTCCACTATGGGGATATCAGCTGGTAGTCGCACCGCATTGGCCAGCTCATTAAGAGGTAGGCAGGCTGATTTGTTCCAGTTAATCTTAAAGCCTGACAATTTACCAAAGTCGTCGATTATTCCCAATAATTTTGTGGCCGACCGGGAAGGGTCATCCATAAAAATCAGTAGATCATCCGCATAGAGCAATTTTGTGTGGTGTATTATTGATCATTATGGGGATGATGTCCTCCGATTGCCTAATAAATTGGGCCAATGGTTCGAGGGAAAGCGCGAATAGTCCTGGGCTCAGAGGACAACCCTGTCTAGAAGATCTGGAGACTGGGAAAAGTGTGGAACAGTTTTTGCCTGTCGGTATCATTGCCGACGGCGAGGCATACAGGACTTTAATCATATGAATAAAATTCTTTCCAAGACCCATGACCTCAAGTACCTTCCACAGGTATGACCATTCTATTCTGTCAAACGCCTTCATGGCATCCAAAGACAGAACAGTGGACGGAGCTGTATTGTCTTTACTGTTATCGACTACATGCAACAGCATCCTAAGATTATCTGCAGCCAGGCGCCCCGGGGTAAAACCAGTTTGATCGCAGTGTACCAATACCGCCATAAATCTCTGCAGGCGGCGGGCCAGCACCTTGGCAAACACTTTTAAATCGGCCCCGAGAAGACTCGAGGGCCTATAGCTACCACAATCATTGGGATCTTTGTCCTTCTTGAGAAGTAAAGAAATCAGCGCCATGTTGACATCTCTTGAGAACTCCCCTTGTTCGATAGCGTAATTGATCATATCGAGCATCAATGGGCCCAGTTGGTCCCAGAAAGCTAAATACACCTCGGGTGGAATACCATCCCAGCCTGGTGCCTTACCCCTCTGCATTTCAGCAATCGTCTCCCTTAGTTCCATAAGATTGATCGGTTTCCCCAGTTCCTTAGCCTCTTCCTCAGAAATGTGGGGTATCTCAAGCCCGCCAATGAACGATTCAAATTTAGAGTCGTTGAGATTAACCTCTGAGCTATATAACTGTGAGTAAAACTCTTTAAAAGTGTCGTTGATCTTTTTCGAATCAGTAGTGATTGTACCCTGTCGCGTCTTGATCGAGGGGATATCCGAGAAATGATCATTCGAGCGTATTTTCATTGCCAATAGATGGCTAGGCCTGGAGCCGTGAAAGTAGTAATTTTGCCTTGTCCTATGTATCAAGAACTCAGACTGTTGTTTAAGTATGGAGTTTATTTCCTTCATGACTATCTTACGTTGTGTGTTTAGTCGTTCACTATAGTTAGTTTGCAAAGATGCGTATAGATCTGCATATAATGTTTCCAGTCCTTCTAGTTTTTTTGACCGGGATTTACGTAAGTTGGAGGCGAAAAGTGTGACATGACCCCTGATAAATCCTTTCAATGCGTTCCATAGGACCCTGGGGTCATCGACCGTGCCAACCAGGGTTTCCGTTAGAAAAAATTGTTGCCGGTCTCCGTGACCGGCAAGATTTCAATCTACCGGACAAATGAGATTAATTACGGTCATAGTTTATTGAGCTTTAAAACAATTGATAGGCAGGCTATATAAAGAATGTCATCCTCAAGGCATGTAGATTTATAATAGTATTACTTAAAACTAGGCTACTTTTGCGTATACAGTCATGAATATATTCCAAATAAAATAAGTCCCTCGATACTCCGTGCTGCTGCTGACTTGAAATAAAATAGACAGCGTATGTGGGCAGTCGGTCCGACACTAAACAGCAGTCTGTTATAATCACATTTTTATGAGCTAACGAATTCCGTTATATTGGACATTTGTTTGTATTTTATTTTTTTATTATTTTTTAAACAAACATATAAACAAACATGACAACACACGATAAGATATACAAGCATTAATTGTCAGGGCACATCCAATGAGATCACCTTTTAGTTAGTTGTCTTATATAAGATATACCCATAATACCTGTTATCTAAAAAAAAAACCTACACACATATGCTCAGCTCGAACCCCCCCCTCCCGGACCCCACCTTGAGATATATTGGACATTTGTATTAATTATATCAAGCGAAGAACTGAGAAAGCAGAGAGACGGCAACATTATCGTGGTTTGCGTGACGACTCTCTCCACCTCGCAACGACTTATTTGCAAAGAGTATGGCGCTGCAGAGCAGCTGATCCAGCTGTTATTGGCTCTTTTCTGGGAACCGCACAGCAGCGCCCCCCACCCAACATTGGCTGAAAATGGCTGAATTGGAGTACTGCTGGAATACTGCATTGGGCTGCTGGTGCTATGGCTCTGCAGCTTCACAAAAGTTCGCACACCCAGCACTAAGCTCTCGGTGACAACGTCGTTGTCATTATTAGAAGCAACGAGGAAACAAATGTAATGATCGTTTCGTTCATCGCATAGGCTATTTAATTTTAGCCTATTTTAATACAATTCAAATAATCAAATTGTGCTTAGACTCAGGGAATTATTTTCACCGGACATTAAGACCGGAGAGATGAAATATGTCGGACTTCAACAGATTTTGCCGGTCAAATACCGGTAATTACCGGCTAACGGAAACGCTGGTGCCAACATTGATCTGCAAGAATTCAGCTAGTTTACTCCTGAACTCAGAACAGAAATCATCGTTCTTTAATAAGGTTGAGTTAAAACGCCACCTGGGAGCTCTCGTGGAGAGCCTGCCAAAGGTTGCCACAAGGAAAATCCCCTTGTGGTCCGAGAGAGCCAGGGGAACCAATGAGACGTCGAAACTATCAAACAAATTAGGGGATGCGAATGCATAGTCTATTCGAGAGAAGGTTTTGTGTCTGGCAGAAAGGTGAGAGTAATCCTTGAGGGTGGGATTGGATAAGCGCCATAGGTCTGCGAGCCCAGTGTCCTGGGCCCACATCCTGAGGGCCTTAGAGGACCGTTTTTGGTCGCTTGTTTGAGGACCCGGACCTATCCATCTCCGCATCCCAGCACGCATTAAAATCGCCACCCACAATGAGAGCGTATCCAGTGAGTTCCAACATATTCTTCGTGATTGTATTATAGAACGCTGAATCAAATATGTTAGGGGCATACAATGCTATTATTGCCATCTTCCTATGAGAGAACTCAACTTTTGCTATAGTAATCCTTCCCTCCGTGTCCGACCACACATCCAGGACTTTGATATCAAGGTTACGTCTTGTAACTATGACGACTCCTTTCGTCTTATCATCGGCTGAGGATGAGGAGATAACGTGATATTGTCGATTTGCTAGCCTTGACACATCACTCACCAACAAATGCGTCTCACTAAGGAGAGCAATGTCAATATTTCTTCTCTTCAATAACCAAAGGACACTGGCACGCTTGTGTGGGGTGTTAAGACCCCCGCGTTCCAAATTAAAATATTCAATTTAGCCATGGTCGAGTTTGTCTAAATGCGTAGAGAACATACCAGTGCAGCCAGGCTGAGTACAGAGGCGCTGATCCAGGCGGGCCCAGATGGTCAATCCCAGGAGTTCAGAGGAGGAACAATTACACACATATAAGACAACAGTACATAAAAATACCACCCCAGTTACAACCCCCCCTCCTTCTACTCTAAACCCTAACCCACCCGTCCTATTATAAACCCTCCTATACCCACTCTCCAATCCCCTCCCTATGCCCCATCCACTAAGGATGATCATCTTCCTATCATTTCCCACTGGAGTCATGGATCCAATAAGACGCTCTCCACTCCGACCCCCCTCTCGATAAACCCCTGATTAAACCCCCACTAGTCCAATAAACACAAATAATAATAAAAAATTAAATTCAATAAAGATATCGGTCGAAAACTACTGTGAGCCTTGGCCCTAACATGAGATAACTATAATGGAAAAAATAGCCATTATTATATAATAACTCAACATCAACCCTGCAACCATCTACTTCCGAGTCTGCGCATCAACGTCGCAATGTTATAGCACAAATGGATAAAGGAAAATTCAAAACAAAATTTAATTAAAGCATACCAGCAGATAGTCTAAGGCAGGATCGGATCACAGGTAAATTGCGCAAACAGATGTCATTTAAACAACGACAATAATAAGAAAGGGAAAAAAGGGGGTTATGGTCAAAGTGCACACCTGTAACAGCCCCTCTGATCAGGCACAACGGCTGGAATGACATAACCTATGTAAGAATAGAATTAAACACCTTCATTAACCCGGGGATGGTAATAAGCAATACCTGACACAACCTGTTATCATATATTGTATATATATATATTCAACCGATCTTCTCCTACCGGAGCCCAAAGCTCAAAACAGCCTGGATATAAAAATAAAAGCATACAAGAAGTTAGTTAAGGACCCGATCACCGTTGAATTGTGCGAACCGATGACACTTAAACAGCAACAACAACCAAAATACGTAAATATTAACGGGTCTCGAATGCCTCGGCGCAGACGATAGACGCAGCCCGCTAGCTAGACCAAGGCTAGCGCGTAAGCTAGTGATGAATCCGGATAGCACGTTAGTCTGTTATGTACATTGTTCAGCTAGCTCGCTAGCTTTCATAGAGGCGATACACAAGTACGACCATGAGGACAGCATTAGCAAGTAACAGAAGTCATTGGGAAGCCCCGCTAGTTGGATGGGCAGTGGACAGTTAGCATGTCTGGGCATGACAGCAAGTATTTGTGAATAGTCGGCCCTATCAATGTATTCAGGCCCACATCGCCAAGTCACTCACCCGATCTAGATATCAAGCTACAGTCTCGGGTATCCCCTCGAGATATTCCTTCGCTTTAGCCAACGACCAAAATGAACGCCGACCATCGTCCTTATCCAGCACAGATAATTTCGTGGGAGCGAATAGCGTGGGCCTCAGGCCTAGTTTCCATAGCCTGGACAATACCACTTTGTATTCGCCTCTCTGTGCTTGAACCTCCGGCATAAAATCTTCGAAAATGGCCACTTTGTGATTGCCAAGCCTTAGATTACCCCTTCTGGCACGGGCCGACCGCATGATGAGTTCCCTCTGCTGAAGCCTGTTCAGCTTGACAATAATGGGCCTCGGCTCCTTGTTCACTCCAGGAGTGGTCCTGCCCGCTCTGTAGGCCGACTCACAAACGGGAGGGGTGGGGAGGACATCATTCCCCAGTATTTTTTGCAGAAATTCCGGCATGGTCTCCGAGAGACGGCCTCCCTCGTTGCCCTCCGGTACTCCAACAATCCTGATGTTGTAGCGTCTCTCCCGGGAC